>NW_009705326.1:24361-49710 GCF_000703405.1 Apaloderma vittatum
CTTTATTGTCCAGCTATTTTGAAAAGTAAATGAATCTAGGAAATCTCAGTTTATTTGCTCTGTGCCTGGTTTGGGTATCATTCAGCTTTGCTCCTGTTTGGATAGTTCCAGCTTTTTAACTTCATGTCCTCTTTGTTTTTATGGCATGGATTGTGCTACGCTTCTCAGTGTTTCTTCATGTGTTTCAGTATCCACACAGCAGGGCTGATCTGGGTAGCACAGCGTAAAAGCGTGGGCTATTACTGGCTTTGCCCTGGGAGGGCAACAGAAAAAAATCAGACAAATACTGTGTGCTGTCTGGAGTAGGAGAACAATAATAGCTATATTTGCATGAATTCTAGAAGATATGGAATATGAATCTTATTTATTCCAGGAGTTTTAGTTTTGCATTTAAAAAAAAATTGGATGTACCTTTTTTTTTTCTTATTTGTGACCTGTCACACTGGCATGGCCAGAGTCGGTGAGAGAACATTGAACTGGCTGTAACTTGATGCATCAGAAAACGTGCTCCATCCTTCAGGCTGGGATGATTCTTTTGGGATTGCTCAGAAGAGCTGGCAATAGTTATAGCCCCATCTACCCCAGACATGACTTACATGTGCACACTGGAGTGTCTTGGCATTAGTGCAGGTTCTGCATTTATTGCCAGGGTGGCACGATGTATTGCTACGAGCTGTCTTTTGTAACACTTCATTCTGTCAGACTTCTGCCAAATGTATTTTTTGTTCCCTTGGTCTTACATCTCTCTGTATCCCCCCCAAAAAAAAAAGCTGCTCTGTGTATATATCTTAAATAATAGAGCTTTTCTGATACAGGTAGTCAGCCCTCTGAAAAGGAGACCATTCTGTTTTGGTCCAGGATAGTTGTCCTAAAAGGGAAAAAATATATAACCTTAATGATTGCTTTGAAAATCTTGACATTCAGTGCCTTTTTTTTTTTTTTTCAGTGAATGGATTTCTTAGATGCCTTTGCCCTTAGAAGAACCAGAAACTGAATGCCTGTGATATTTGTTTCTTTCTATTATTTGCATATATTTGGTACTTCAGGAAGAAATTCTAGTATTGGGGAAAAAAGCCTGAGATAGTTTTGTGAATCAGCGTCAATTCATACTGTGCTTTGCAAGAGGTATTTTGTTCTTAGCTTTCTGAAGGTTAATTTCTGCTTAACCTGTAGTATTCCCTCAGCTATTGCAGCAGTTGATGGACATCTTTCATTTTTTCTTTAGACCAACAGGAATTGCTGATATCTGAAAACCTTTGAGTAAAATACCAACCCTCTTTGCTTCATTCACTAGGCTGCTGAAGTGTGCAAATTAGCCATATTGCTGTGAGCCTTTAGGAACTAATATACTGTGTATCACCAGCTCATTAAACAAAACCACAAACAAGCACAGAAACCCCCCAAACCAGCCCTAGTAAGTACCTGAAATAATCCAATTGTTAAAAGTACCAAATACTGCAATTGTTAAGTAACACATAAACGTTTCTTCTTCTCCATCATCGTAAAAGCGAGTTTTGATACCAGAACCTTATGGATGCTTAAGCTAAAAGATTCAGATTGCACTTTCTTAATATTAGATATACAAGTACGTTTTAGACTTGTATGTGAGTTGAGACTGGCTTTTGGAACAGAGCAATAACACCCCGCGCTCTGGATTCTGTAAATGATGTCACTTGTTCAAGAATGCGAAATAGCTGTCCAGTGTTAAGTAGCCAAGATGCTGATCTGGTGTTAACATGTGGATCTGGCACTTAGGGACATGGTTTAGTGGTGACTTGGCAGTGCTAGGTTAATGGCTGGCCTTGATCTTAAAGATCTCTTCCAACCAAAGAGATTCTGTGATTCCAGGAGATGCAGAATAACTGATGATTGTCCCTCTGTACTCAGCACTGGTGAGGCCGCACCTTGAGTATTGTGTTCAGTTTTGGTCACCTCAGTATAAGAGAGATATCGAGGTGTTGGAGCGAGTGCAGAAGAGGGCAACAAAGCTGGTGAAGGGCCTGGAGAACAGACTGTATGAGGAGCGATTGAGGGAGCTGGGTCTGTTCAGTTTGACGAAGAGGAGGCTGAGGGGGGATCTCATCATGCTCTACAATTACTTGAAAGGACATTGTAGAGAGGTTGGTGCTGGTCTCTTCTCGCAGGTAATTAGAGACAGAAACAGGGGGAATGGTTTCAAGTTGCAGCAGGGCACGTTTAGGCTGAACTTTAGGAAGAAATTCTTCACAGAAAGAGTGGTCAGACACTGGAACGGACTGCCTAGGGAGGTGGTTGAGTCGCCAGCCCTGGATGTGTTTGTGTGTCGCTTAGATGTGGTGTTGGGTGATATGGTTTAGGGATGAACTTGTAGTGTAGGGTCAATGGTTGGACTCGATGATTCCAAGGGTCTTTTCCAACCTGAAGTGTTCTATGATTCTCTGATACTGGTGGTTAGCTGGAGTGTCCCTCTGCCCACCATGGGAACAGGACTTGGGAAGAGCAGCCTGCGGTAGCGTGCTGAGTGCTCGTGCAGCACAAACAATGAGGTAGTTTTGTCTGTTCTGAACAAATACTTCTGGTCTGATTCATTAGTAATAGTGTGTTTGAGCTTCCACACCAAATAAGGCTGTGACAGCAACAAAAGGTCAATCTTCTGTGGTTTTTGCTATCCATGGCTGCTGTTGTTGCTTGGTTTGGTGATCAGGTGCTGTGATAGAGCATTTCCCTTAATGTCTCAAGCATGCAGCCTAGAGCCTAGTGCAGAGAAAATTTAAGAAGGAAGAATACTGTTTTTCTAAACAGTGCAATTGAGAGCTAAGAATGACAAATGCAGCTTTGGCAAGTATTAAATGATGTGTCTCAGACCCTTTTCCTTCCCAGTTTCTTCTTCACAGGGTGAATTCATAACTGGCTAAAATGTCAATATTGTAAAAGTTTAACACCCTTAAAGGAAGGAAAAATTAAGGTCTTTGAGCTTATTGAAATGTTAGCTAGAATCTGGGTTCCTGACATCTCTAGTGTAGCTGTTTTCAGTAATCTTCCTTTCAGGGAAGTCAATGAGAGCTTTGCCACTGCCTTCAGTAAGGCTAGATCATTCTGCAGCAGAGAGTAACAGAAGAGCAATGATTTACTGCGGCATCCAGGTCTGCTCCAATCGAAAATTCCTTTTCCTGTAGTTGCCTGATCATTTCTTTCATTGTGGTTCTAGCAGAAATTAAAAGCAGTAGTGTAGCAGTGATCTTGGAGGCTTTCTCAAATTCACATCTGTCTGCTGAAGTATCAAAGCTCAGTGCCCTGGTAACTGCAAGTTTACCCAAAATATAAAATGTGCACACAGAGAGGTTTCCCTCTGTTTCTCCTCAGTGCCATCTGGGCTTTGTTTATCTGTGTGTGAAGTGGGGAGTTTTATGTGGCCTCCCTGTGGGTAGCCTGGTGAAAGAAGTGGCTTTTGCATCCTGCGACGGAGGCGCTAGAAGTCATGATCTTTATTTTTTTAAAAATTATTATTATTTTTTTAAATTTTATTCCCTCCTGAGTTTCCATTGCCTGTGACAGAGGGAGCATTGCTACATGGAGAAGCAAGGACCTCTTTTGCAGTGGGTCAGGGTGTCATCTGGGGTGAAACCCCAGTCTCCAGGCTCGGTGTCCCTTGTTGCTGTGCTGTTCTAGTGCCTGCGGACTCAGTTAACTTGCACATGAAATAAGCTGGATGCTGTGAATCACAGTCTCACAGCACTGCGACTTTCACCAGGAAAGCAAAGGTTCAGCATGTGCCCAGGGTTTGACTCTGTCCAGAACCAGCACCGGCCTCAGCTGGCGCTGCGCTGCTCTCCAGACGTGGATATTCCCAATTTTGAGGATGCAGTACGAGAGTTTGGGGGCTGCTGGGAAGGCAGCTGAAATGTTTGAGCTTTTACGTGGTGTTTTGTGCTCTGGTGAGCCTACATCTACTCCATCTTTCCTCCAGATCCATCTATTGCCTGTCAGTCTCTCATTGTATCGACAGTGTTGCCCATCCTCCTGAATGCCAGAACTGAACAAGTGTGTTCTTGCTCTGCAGTGGTTTCTCTCTCTGCTGCTCCATGCTAGACTGGGCATCTGCAGTAGGAAAGTTAGAATTTTAACTTGAAATTACATTCCTGCAAGGTGATGATATGAAAATATGGAAAGTGAATATATTTATTTGTTAGCTGCTGTTTGTTGACTATGGCCTTTCTAGTTTTTTGTTTGTTTGTTTTCCAAATTATTGAATCTCCAGTCACGCTTTCTGTGAAGCAGAGTATGACCCCAACTGGACTGCAAAGACTGTTCTTGCAGAAGTTGCAGGAAAACCACATGTGCTCACAAACATGATCTTACTTGAGATCATTTGAGATCTCACTTTACTGCACACCATCCTGAGAGGTCAGATTTACATTAAAGCTGATAAGAAAAATTTCTTTCACTGGATTTCCCACTTTGAAAGGAGCTGTATACTTCACTAACATGGTTTGGTTTTGCTGAAGTTGTGACAAAACTTGGACCTTTCCCAGGGTCCCTGGTGCAGAGCCAGCCAGCTGTGCAAGCTGCTGTGGGGCTGGCGAGGGCACGTGGTGCCGAGGTACCCTGCAAACTGCCATGGGGTTGAGGATCCTGGTATCACAGGATCTGTGGCTCAGGAGCAGGCTGCCAAGCCACTAAGGCCTTGTTTTTCTTTTGGAAGACGACCAGGTTTTTAAATACTAAAATCCTTCATTAGGCAACAGCCTTTCTCTTCCCAGCTCTAGTTATTCCTGACCCAGAAGGAAGAGGACCATCCTAAATCCTCTTTTCTCAACAGTTAATTATTCCTTGGATGTTTCCCATTTAAGTATTTGTTTAATGTTCTTCTTAAATCCCAGCAGAAAGAGATACAGCCCAGATAGTGTGAAAGTAGCCTGTTTAGTCTGATGCAAACTGTATATATACTTCTTTGGTTATTTCACGGAAAAATTCTGCAGAAGCTACCGTGACTGTTTTTTAATTTTTAGGATCTGCTATTGTTATAAAACTGTTCCTCTCTCCTGTTTAGGAAGCTGAGTGAAATATGTAATATAAACACACATTTTATGTGTGCAGGCTTATCTGGTATGACTGAAGGATGAAGGCTTTGGGCTGGCATTATCTCCTGTTACAGAACTGTTCAATACCAGTCCAACAGGAGACATAACTCCAATCAGCAGTAGGTAGTAATACAGCAACACTCATTAAAACAGAGTGAAAATTATATATTGATTAAAAGTTTTGTCGTATCCAAGAATGCGACAGATGGTTGGTTTACAGGCAGGGAAAGGTTATTTGCTCTCATTTATTTATTTCAGCCATTAAAGCACACTCCATTGCAAGACCTGGAGAATATGTGTGGTAATTAATAAACTGACAAAGAAAAGAGGTGGTGGTTTGTGTGTCCTGTTAGCTGTGGTCATCAGTACTGAACCACCACTGAGTCCTGGTGAGTTAATTCATTGAACAGCTGTGAGACATGGGGGATTATTAGCATCTGTGTTTTACAGATGGCACCAAAGCATGGAGAGGTGGATGAAACACTAGGATTTGACACTGGTGGGGGAACAGAAATGGATGCAATTTTCTTACGCTTAACTGCAGAACCTTCCTTCTCCCACCACAGCCTCTTGTAATATGAATTAGAGCCTGGCTCTGACATGGTCCAAGTTTTGCTTGAGCATTTTATCTGATACTCTTTGAGTTAGTTGTAAAGGAGGACAGGGAAGGGCTTTCACAGAACTGGAGCTGGAGCCTCAGAGGGATTGCTGGCCTGTTAATGGGTTGGATTACAACCAAGAAACCTGCCTCCCTTAAGCTTCCTTGTCCTGTTGTCCCAAGCAAGCAGAAAGCTGCTTGCTGTGTTAGGTGAAGTAACCTGCCTGTCAGCCATGTGGTAACCTCAAGACAGGCTCTGGAAGAGTAATGCTCAGAAAAGCTGTCCGCATTTCCTGGAAGTGAGAGTTGAAGGAATGTATCTGCCTATTTTGACAGCCTTATATCCACGTTTGCAGCAGAAGGATGATCCCTTATATGTGATATACTGGTGCACATCATAACAGCCTGAGTCTGTTTTCTTGGATTTCAAAGAAAAGAGCAGAAACACTACAGTAATAATAGCCACCCTTCTGAGCATCTGCCAGGCAGTCAAGTGAACCAGGTTTTCAGTACCAAGCCTTCGCACTGGCCCATTAATCTAAGTGCACTGCCCAGACTCCTCCATGGGCTTTTTTGCCTCTTTTTCCTCTAAAAGAAGGCAGAATATCTTGAGACCCTCACTGATGGTGAAGTTGTTACCCCTGTGGTTTGATGGCAAGCAGAGATATGTATTTATGGCAAATAATTTGAGGCCTCGGTCCGATTTGGCTGTATCAGACATTCAGGTGGTACGTGATAGTTAACACAGGCAGGTGTTGAGCTTGCTAAATGTATGAGATGGGACAGATGAAGGTGAACAGTTCAGATAACCATGGAAGGAGGAGAAGTTGAGGATAACCGTGATAGGTGTGTACAGAGTTGTCTAAATGAAAAAAAACTTGTAAAAAATAATAATATGAAAATTCCATTATCTCTGAGGATGGGATTGCCTGGTTTGCTCCATGAGCTTTCATGACTGCTTGGTGTCACTATAAGCTATGCTCTGTGATTGCTTTATTTATTTATTTATTTTCAGTAAGAAACAAACTCTTTGGGTGGTATCTGTGCTTCCTGCATGGTGGCATTAGCAACACATGATTCTAAATAGCCATTGTATACATAGGATACAGTGATTTCTAGAGAGCTACATGCTAGTCTTAGGAAATAGTACCTTAACTTTTAGGGTCTAATGTGTTGGAAGTCCTCCTAAGCTTGTGCAACTGGAGCATTTGGCAGGTATGAGTGAAGTTCTGAGAATCCACTTAAAGCCATTGTCTTCGTCCATCCATCAATGATGGGACAACCAGGATGCTTCTGTCTTTTCTTTCTTTGTCTTGTAGTGAGTTTCTCTGCATCCTGGACACACCTGTCCTTTCTACCACTGACAGTTTTGGGAGGTTATTTTTAACAGTTGAAGATCATCTTCCTCTCTAAAGAACTAATGGATTAAGAGTTTTCCAAAATCTTTTAAACAGGCTAAAATTCTGCAAGTTCTAGCTTCAGATTTCTCTTTTAGACAAATAGTGATGGATGAGATTTCCTTGTCCTTGTGTGGGAGGTACCTGCTTTGCTGTTTCTCATAGAATCATAGAAGGGATTATGTTGGAAGGGACCTTAGAGATAATCTAATACAACCCCCCTGCCATGGGCAGGGATGCCCCTCTACTATGTGTATATGTGTATATGTTTAATGCCCAGTTTGCCAACTCCTAGCTTCAATCTTATAATTTTGAATTAGTCAAAGTATAGTTTATTCAACACCCCCATTAGGTATTTACTTTTATAACTGCTGACTTAAACAGATTCAGCTTGCAAAGGGCCTCAAAAATCTTCAAAGAATATTGTTGTCCAAGACAACAAAGTTCTTCTAATTCTACCCTAAATTCAGTAGGGATCTTCTGCTGCTGATTTCATACTAAAAATATTATTTGTTTTCAAAAAAAGAGACATTTGCAATTTGCACGTCTATTGCTTCTTACAGAACACAGTTGTTTTCTTGGGATATTTCCTACCTATACACTAATAAATGAATAAATAAGCAGACACAACTTTTGTAAAATGGGCCAAGAAATAGAATTTCTTTTAAAATACAAGGAATGTCAAATCAGCCTATGTGGACTAGAGCTAGATGGCAGGTGATGTAAAGGACTAAATGGTAGTGTATCAGACCCTCTAAAACGACATAAATGAAAACTACTTTTTGTGATCATTATTTTGAAGAGATTGTGTTGCTCAGAGTGTAAGTTTTATAGCACTTCTTCAGTGGTTGCTTTTGTCTGTGGCATGGTTTTTAGGAAGCTGTAGCTAAACATAAGAGAGATAAAGACTAAAGTGAAACTCTTAAGGTTCTGGCTTAATTTTAGGTAGAGAGATTCTGGTGAATTTAGAAGATAGAGCTCTCTTCCTGAGTAAATCTAGCATGACATAAGCAGTACTGTAACAACAGAATATTATCTACAGTGGATCTATTTTTATTAGTTAAGATACTGAGTGATATGTTAGAGTCAAATTTACTGCTCTTAGTATGAAAATGGCATAACTGCAAATCCAAAAATAGTATTTGCCTGATGTACTTTCAGTGAGCATGTGTATCTAAGTAGGGAAAAATGACTTTCTGGCATCCTAGAATTCATATAAACCAGCTTAGTCACATTGAGGCATCCCTACAAGAAGTACAAAACCAATTTTGAATTCACTTCTTTGCTCTGTTGGAAAGTGTAAAGGTCAAGTTAACTGAAGGACATCATAAAATGATACAAAAAGATCCAGTAGGAGAAAATAATTGAAAGCAAGTACCCAATTACGTGTTCCCATTCGCTTCGTAAGTGGTAAGCGAGAGATGGAGTAATGTCATTAGTGCAGGTACTGTAGCTGTGACTGAGATCCTTCTGTAACTGTCGTGCTGAAACACATAGGTTAAAACTCAAAACAGAACAACAAAAACCCCACCTACTTTGCAGCCAGTTAGAGCAGATGAATTTTTATGAAGTGTTTTGGAATTAAAGTTTTTAGCAACAGGTAGCCCTTACTGTGATGGCTTTTCCTTATTTTGGTGTTAAAAGGGATAATAGAGATGCTATGCGTCACACAATAAGGACATGACAGAATCCTCTAGCTGATATGCAAATGTAGAGCTGCTTATCAGGTCTTGCATCTTCTGAGCTGAGTAGGAAGGTCTTTGTCATGTCATTGCAAAGATGTGGTGTTCACCCAGTAATGATTTAAACCAGACAGTGAATACTACAAGGAATTATCCTGAACTTGAGACTTTTTCTCCTTTTACTGGGAAAGCTCAGCAAGGTCTTACTGAGTCACTGGTGACACTGGAAGGAAACCATCAGGGTGTTATCTGCCCTTGGAAAGAAAAAAACAAAACAAAAAAACCACAAGAGGAGTTTCAGGAGGTGGCATGCATCTCAGGGAAAACGGAGCAGCATCTGAAGTGCATTGCTCGATGACATCTTTGGCATACCGCACACTTGACAGGTCCCAAGAGGCATCTTCTGAAAATTGGTCCTTTCAGTAGTTATTTTGTGTAAAGGTATAAACAAGGTTTGCATGTCAGAATTTTACATGTGTTTCTCATAAACTCCATGTCCAGGTATCTAAGGAACAGTTTACAACTTAGCAATATGTGAGAATGGAAAATACTTTTGTTGTAAGTATTATTGGCTGGGTGACTGAAGTTTCTCATAAAGCATCCAGCGCTTCTGAGGTGCCTGTGTCCCTGAGGAGCCTCCATGCTCGGAAATGGATGTAGCTCATGGCTCAGGACGGGCTGCATCACACACTCAGTTGGAATTTGAAATTTCCATAGGAACTGAGATGCTGTATGTCATTCAAGCTAGATGTTTTTTTGACTTTCAAAAGTTTTACACAAGCTAAGTCTAATCCTGCTCTCATTAAGGCTAATGGGACCTTTGCCATTAACTAATGGGAGTAGGAAAGAATCTGTCACAAGCCGTGCCTATCCAAGCCATGGATTATTTTGTACAAGTCAAGATCCTTCCTTTAGCTGCTCTTTTTCTCATTCCTAGTTTTTTCATTATTATTTATATTCCAAGTGTACCTAGAGACCCTGACTGAGCTTTACTCTGCTGTGCACTGTACAGACAGCCACTTGCAGGAGAATCCTGTAATGTAAATAGGAAGATAAGGGAAAAGCTGGCAGGCAGAGGAAGAGGGATGTTCAGAAGGGACACAGCTAGCTTGGAGTTGCAGGCAGGGATGAGGAGCGCAGCCAAGTTTTTTTCAGTTCAGGTTCAGTGCTCCAAATCACACCACTCTGTTCTGTGCTGGACTAATGGGTCTATTCTGATGGAATTGAGGGAGTTGTCAAATTGATTTCAGCTGGAGAACTACCTGCCCTTTGTTGTCTGAGGGCAGTAGGAAAGGGACAGACTTTTGTCTAATGGGGAATTACAATGCCTTTTGTCCCAAGGAACAGAAGGCCATTTCTCTTTGGCTTATCTGGTGCCATGAGTAGCCACTTGCCTTCTCAGGAAAATTGTCCTGATGCTGAATGGTTCAACATGCAGCATGGTAGAGTGCCAGTAGGATAAACAGAAATAAATTGAAGCTCTTCCTATTGGCTTTTCAGAAATGCTGAAGATCCTTGTCAAAACAGGAGGGAAGTAAGGCTCCTGGAAACAAAATGAACCATTATAATTAATCTTAAATGATTGCAAGGTGGCTGTCATTGAGTTTCTTTATGCATTAGCTTGTGTTGGAGTGGAGGAAATGTACTTTTGATTCTTTAATAGTGACAGCTCTTTAACTTCATCAACTACTGTGATGTTTATTAGTTTCTTTCCTGTACATGTATTTATTTTCTTTACAGCTCTATGGCTTTACATATGCACAACTCCTTCAGGAAAGGGGATTTTTATTCTGTTGTTTCACTGGAGCTGCTTTATTCCCTTGATTCCTCTTTGCTTTTTGAAGAAATGACTCAGGTTTTAATGACTTTAGGTTAAATGACTTCAGGTTTGCCTCAGCTAAGTCATCTAGTCTCTTAAGAGCAATATTCCAGGCTTTTTCTTACTATAAAACAAACATGGTATCTGTTTAGCACATGAGAACATGAATTTCAGCTGTGGGTAAAGACTATGTTTGTACCAGCTTTTATGCCGGGATAAAAATCACTTTCTGCTTTCCAAGGTTTAGAAGTGACTTAAAACTCAGTTCTCAAGTTGATGTTGGGGGCCATTTTTCTGCTAACTTTTGAGTGAAATTAATTCACTCTTGCAATAAGAAAGATTACAAGGCAATCTGCTTCCTCCTTGTTGCAAAAGTTGCCAACATGTACAACATGACAAGCTGGTTATTGCTGTTAGGAGCTTTCTTCTGTATGTGATACTACTTGAGAAATAGAATGCTATGGTGTATTTAAAGGCTGTGTTGTAAAATGCATAGGCACGAAGGGTAAAATTAAGGTTGCCTGGGCAACCTTAATTCTGGCATTTCCTGATTTTTGAATGTTATTTTGTGCTAACTTCTTTTTACTCAGAGTAGTGCATGCACTGTGTTCTATTTATATGTACATGTTATAAACTAAAATAAATGTTTTGTAACAGTGTTGGATTTCAGCTAGTTATTTGTTCTCCATTTCATGCTGAAGTTGTTTTATCTTTTAGATTTGTTTTTAAGTATTTTTAACAGTTAATATTCAAAGGAGAATGTTATGGATTTTTGTCCTTTCTGTACTGAAGACAGCTCTTTTCGGTTGAACCTGGTTGTGCAGGTATAAACCAGACAAGGATTTGGCTCTCATGATTTCTATTTTCTTTGGTATTTTTCTTCCTGTTTTGCAGTAGTTTTGTATGTAGCTTTTCAACGCGCAATATGTTTCTCCTATGGTTTCATTTTGCTAGAGAGATCAGGATGGAAAACATAACATCCAATCAAAGTGATGTAATCCCCAAGGGAAAAGTTTCTTCTGCCTGCTATAAGTAGAAATTACGTTTCTTTTTAGCAAGTCTTCTGGATCAAGCTGTTTAGGGCTTCTAGAAGGGAGCGAGTGCATCCAAATGGATTTTCTCCAAAGTAAAATGTTCTCTTTTTTTGGCTGTGCTTTTAATAGCAAAAGTTATTTCAACCCTCATCAATTTCTAATAAGTCAAACAGTGCTGTTCACTGAATCATCTGAAAATGTGGCTGATAGGTAATCTTAAAAATCGAACCAAGGAAACAAGGATTGCAGCGTAACCCATGATGTATGGGAACTCATGGAAGCAAAGATCAATGAAATGAGTTTTACTGGAGGTGGGAGTGGGAAGGAAGCAGGTGGGTAAAGCTTGCTCTAAACCAGATAGCTGTAAATACAGCCCAGGTTATTTTTAATATTATACCATTGTTTCTTCTAATGTTGGGAGAAGCATTTTGACTTCCTGAGACCTTATAATTGGACAGTGAAACAAACGTCATTTGTAGCTGTGACTGATGGTGAAATCAGACTTGCAAGGTAACTAAGGGAAGAACTAGGCTGGTAATTAATTCATCTTGACTACCAAGCTCAGTAAATGTCATTGCCCTTTTGAACATTGTGGGTGAGACCAGGTAAACACCTCCTCAAAAGTGGGGAGAGGTGCAGTGCAGGGGTAGCACCTCCATCCACGAGTTCCTGGCTTGCAGCAGCCCTGTGCCCAACCCACTAGACGTGACCTCTTTCTAAAAACGTTTGCTTGTACTGTGATTTAAAATTAGCATTCCACCCCAGCACATCATATGATTTTCCAGCAGGGGTAGAGTGAATAAGTGTGTTCAGGACACTCCCAATATCAGCTGTTTTAATCTAAGTACTACTAAGGAGGGGTTTGATGTCCTTCAAACTTGCATTCTAGGTTGGAACATGCTGTTCCTTCTCCCATCCTGAATTTAACAACACACTTAGGGACAAATTGTCTGCTGAAGTAAACAGCCAGAGTCCCATTTGAGTTTATACAATTCCAGACAGGTCTTCCTCCTGGGGGCTGAGGGAGGGTGGGGAGTATTGTACCATAACTTCTCCAAATCTAAGCACTGCAAGCATCGAGTGTTTGGAGTTAAGGAGTAATTTAAAATAAACAAACATGATATCTAAGAAATGCACAATTAAGTCAATCAAATTATCTACTTTATACTAATGCCCTGCAATAATGCTAATATTAATGCTAATATTAAGGCATTTTAGTGGTTGTGGTCCTAGAATAGATGCAACTGATTATAAGGGACATTTGAGTTATTTCATCTTCTTGTGGTATCTTGTAAGGCAGAGACATTTCCTGCAAAACAGAGGAACTGCATCCTTGATTTAATTTGCAAAATGAAATTCAGCCTAAGTATTGATTTGCTCAGACTACTGTCATAGTAAGATCATGGAATGACTTGCAGCATTTTGTGCCAGCTTCAGTTTCCATCAAGATCACTGTGAACTTTGTCACTGACCTCCTTGGGAGCAGCTCTGGGCTGTTCATGTGTACTTGTAGAGCTAGTGCTCCCACTTACCAGGACCTGAGGACAAACTGATCTTGGAGGTGATGGTTCATCGCTCAGAAGGCCGGTGGGGAGAGATGTGGAAGTTTTCAATCACGTTCTGAATCAGTTGTGGCCTCAATGCTATGTGGTTGTCGCTGCTGAGCTCCTGTTACGCGTCACAGCCCTTGGGGCCAAAGGCCCTTGCACTGTTAGCACAGCTGCGCTCATCCTGCCCTAGACTAAATCTGACAAGCGATTTTACCTTTTTTTAACTTGTAAATGCTGTGTCCACAGCCCCATCAGCACAGCTGTCCTGTTTTAATTGCAGTGACGTGAAACTCTTGCGCTGGCACAGCTCTGTGAGCTGGAGCAAAGACCTCGGTGCATCCCTGATGGACACAGTGTGCAGGCAAAAAGATGTGGGTACTTTGACACCTCCTTTGTGCTGCTTTTAGCCTTCACTTTCCTGTTTCCTTGTCTCCAGCCCCTGACATACTCAATGAGGAAAATACAGTTCTTTGTATGGGAATTACATAAGCTCATCTTGCCCTGGAGGTTTGCTCACTATGCACAGTGAATGTCAGGTCCTGGAGTTTCTTACTCTGCTATATGGACCCACCACAACTTTGATCAAAAAAACTGAAACTTTTTCTAGTTTATGCACTATGAGAACTACTGTTATTCTGCATTTATCTCGCAAAGCCACCTGTATAAACTCATTGTCTTCAAATTTACAAAATCATTGTCTTCAAATTACATTCCCAGTGACACATGTACAACCCCGAAGAAGGAAATAGGGTTGGCCAGATGACACAGGAGATGTAATTCACAAGTAATGGATTTGCACAGCATGGACGCGAAAAGATTTGTATTATTACTGATGAAGCGTGAGCCAGCAAAACTGATTTTTGACTTCCAACTCAAGGTGAAGTTTGCAGCAGTGTTGTTTTGCTTTTGAATCTCAGTGTCTTGCTGTAGTGGTTCTTAATAGCTGTACAAGGCATTTTACAGAGTCACAGCATGGGGCTGAGCAACACTGCATGGGGAGATGGCAACCTTCAGCAAAAGGAAAACTCCTTCTGTACATGCAACAGTCTTCAGATGAGGAAAACAAAACTTCCCCCCTACCCCCCCATGAAAATATGTGATGGGATCCAAAAGTCAGGAATTCTTTCCATTCACAACTTTCAGATCAACATCAGAGTATGTCATTGTTTGGAAAATTAATAGTTTCAAGCTGAGTTTTGTCACAGCATCCAAAAGTTTTCCTTTTAGCCTAGCAAAAGCACAAAGTGCTAGTTAAGTTCTTCTCTTACTCAAGTCTTCCCAGTTTATTTACTTTGGCTTTATTTAGTGGCTAAATGTAAACTTAGGGCCTAAATTTTCACTGTTAACACTTGGGTTTACCCTCTTATAATTAATTAAAAACCAGTGATACTACATTGTCACAAGAATGAAGTAAAAGAGAAATCTCTCACTTTTCATCTGAAGAGTTACTACTGAGTGCTAAAAGTAATGAATAAAAATGACCAATATATTCAATGCAGCAGCTTAAAAACTGTAGACATTTAAATCTATATATGGACATGTCATTAATACATGCCTACTTACAGACATACTGAATCTGTGCAGCCCTTGTTGACATAAATGGAACTAGGAATGTTTGTTGCTTACGCTTGTGTGAGGCTTTGGGTCTGCTTTACATGTGTGCATGCCCAGTACTGGAGCATCTAGGACTTTCAGCCAGATGTTAAGCTCTCAGATCTCTGGGCTGGGGGTGGCTTGTCACTCTCTCTTCCTTTTTGACGGGCTGCCTGTACCAGCCCTCAAAATCTGTGAGCAAATAAACAGCTTGTAAGCACAGAAGACCATGACGAGGCTTTATTCAAATCTCATTAGTGCTTTTCCTTATCATTTAGTTTCTAACTCCCAGACCATAAGATTGGGGCCAAAGTGGGCTATTGCTGAACAAGATGAAAAGTACCTTTTTCTGAAATAAGCTGTTTCGGTTGCCACTTGAGTACTCTCAGCCTCGGGAGCAGGAGACAAGGACCATTATTCAGACGTGGCTTGGCACAGAGATGCAGTCACTAAGCTTTCAGGCTGGCTACAAGTTGGTTCAGTTGAGCAATTTTATACAGGGCCAGTGTGATTATTCTTTTATTAAATTTTTTTTTTTTGCTTCTAAGAGAAGGACAAATTCAGATTCTTTGAACTTGATTGGAAAGAAAATGATCGTCTACTACTGGATTTCTCAAACTGCCATGTAATCCAAATGTCTGGATTTGACTGAATTCCCCTAAGAAGCTTACTGATATCTGAGCCATTGTTTTAACTTAATGCTGTCTGATGGGCTGATTATACCTAGTGCTGCAATGCTCAGAGGTTTGTTTTGTTTGTTAAATTGTGAATAAAGAAGTTCAGTTGAAGATGACAATCTGTTTGTCTCCTAGAAATGAATAAGTCTAGTAATTGTTAAACAGTAACAGTTCATGGTGTGTCTCGCTGCACGGGCTTCTTGGGTTGCTTTCCAAAATTGCATGTCGGATCAAGGGTCTGTATGATTTTGGTGGAGCTGTGTGTATAAGGCATATGATGATCTTTTGGATGTGTCAGTTCGCTATGGCGAGTGCATCTCTCAATGGGAGTCAAATTTGTCACTTTGCACTGCTGCAAATTTATCGTGAAAACCATCCAGTACAACACATCCTTGCTTCCTTCTTGTAACAGATGAGATTCCCTGGCATATAGTGGTCCTTGTTTGTTCTTGGCTAGCAGTGTAATTTTCTGAATGATTACCTGTAGCTGAATGATATGTCTTCATACGCCTTGTGAGGATAAAAACTTGACAAAGTATCAATCAAAATGGTGACTCTGAAGCTATTGTTAGTAAACCAAAACTGTCAAAGGGCCTCTTTCTAAAGGCAGAAGAGTAGCTCTGTGCAGATCAGGTATTGTAAAGGAGTTTTTTTCGAAGACTTTTACCATCAAATATCTCTAATATTCAACCATCAGGAGACTATTATAAATTGGTATCATTATAGCCGCAGTGCCCTAATTGTGCTCCCACTCATGCTAGATGTAAACGCTGAGAGTAAATACACAGTGTAATGATGGAGTTATTAAACACTGAACCAGATTGTGTCCTAGATATTGCCATCGGGAATGTGTTCTGATGAAGTGGGTATTTAGGAAGGAGACGTGCACGGGTCTGGCCATGTGGCAGGAAAGGCACGTGCCTCGTGCCTGTGCTGGGCTCCCAGCACCAGCTGCACAGCCCACCCCAATGTCAGGCCTGTCCTTGAGGTGCTGGATGGGAGAGGGAGAACATTTTGCATTGTGAGGGCTCTTGGAATCACAGGGTGTTTAATTAGAATATCACCTGGCCAGGAGAGAGTTGATACCAGTGCAATGTGTGAAACTGAAAACCGAAGAAAGCCTGGAGAAAGAGGTGCAGTTGAGTCCTTGCAGGTATCTTGTCTGATATTTCAGTGACATTTACAGTGATTAAATAAGATACAGAGGATCCGGTAACCTGTGGTTTAAGTTTTAAGTTTTTATAAAAATTTTTATTTTAAGAAAAAATCTTCTGGGATTGGGAAGAAAGACTTTATGGTCTCTGTAGTTATCAGTAGGGAAATACACTAGCTCATGATAGACTGGCCTCATGGTGTCTCTTCCTGAAGAAATAACTGTTAGCTATCTCAGCTGTAGTTTGAGCTAACGAAAAAAGTATTACACACTGGGGAACTGCTCTTTCCAGCTGCACTTCTTTCTGTCATTTGTATGAATAATGCCATGTCATGTGTTAGCATAATATACTCCCCATGTTTTTGCCATATTTTTGAAGCATCTACTTGATCTTTCTTTCTCCCCTCCTTGATGGTTTCAGTGCAGTTGCATTCCTGGTGTTTCAGATTGATCCCATGTGAGCTACTGACAGCAGGCAAAGTTATAATTCTGGTAATTTTATTTATTTATCATTTGGTGACACCAAAAGCCTCAAGGAGGGTCTGAGGTCTTTCCCAGGTGTCTTGTACAGGTGCCTGCTGACTGGCATCCAGATTTGCGAATGTATTTAAGTGTCTAACTTTTATTTTAGGCTCTTAGGTCCCTACTGAAATGAGTAAGACTTGAGGGATCAGATTCTTCAGAATATTTAGACTTCTATTTTCCATTTATTTCAGTAGCTAGAATCTTCTTATATAAAGACTTAGTGAGTGAACACGAAGGAGATAGTGTGTATGCAGGTTATGGAGTGAGCGCAGTGGCCTCATAAGTATTTTGATAACAGTCCATAAATAAACTCTTAAATTAATGAGTCACATGTGAAAATGCCTTTTGAAATCTGTGCTTTCCCGCATTACCTGCTGCAGCTGAGGCACACAGTCCTCTCGATGTGGCCTGGCAGCAGTGGGGACAGCACACCAAGTTGTGCTCATGCTGATTAGCTGCCTCCAGAAGTGGTAGGCCTTTTCTTGCCAAAATTAAAACCTCTACACCTGGATGCTAGTGCTGTTGTAACTCCAACAGACACATATGGGGCTAGTTTTCCAATTGGCAAAAGCAGCTTATTTTTATTTGATGGCACTTGAGTCCTAAGTGGGGAATATGCTGTTATTAATAACTTACTGAAAATCTTTTGTAGTGAATTTATTGCTAATGCAAAATACGCTTTTCCTTTTTTTTGGAATAGCTTCCCTTATTGCTTGTTGCATACTGATTGATATGGGGCAATGACCTATGTAGAAACTTGGATTTGCGATAACAGTTTCTTCTCTGCTGACTTTGAAATTGTTACATTGGAAACTTATTGGTTTGATTTTGTCATTATTGTTAATGTAAATCTGAACTGTAACTTCTAGATATTCACCAAATATTTCTCATAGATACTGTAACCAATAACTAAATTTGGCAGGGAGGGTGTCCTATCCAAAACCCACCGGGAGCAGTGAGGTAGAGATCACATCCCACTCAGTTGTGTTGCTGGTGTTAGGGTATACTTGAACAGTCACAGTCAGGGTCCTCTTACATTAGCGGCTACTCCTTCCTGCCTGGGATAAGAGGTGTAGCCCTCACCTACAAGGAGGAGTTTCACATCTTAATATACAACATACATAGAAATTGTGGGGAGAAGAGTTTGTATTATAAAGCTGTAAAAGCTGGCAGATGACACTTCTGCTGTCTGTACCTCTCTGAAGTATTTTGTTTAAGATTAAGTGTGACTTCAGGGCAGGATCAGGAGATTTCGGTCGCTAGCTAACCTTCAAGGGGAGAAAACAACCCTTGAAGGATAAAATGTTTATTTACTGTGCTGTACGTTTGCATTCCCCTTCTCAGCAGGTTTTTATTGGGGAGGGGAACATATGGTATCCTTCTGCCTCTGACTGCTTCTATTCTTTTAAATTCATCTTGCCAGTCTTGGAGTTGCTGCCTCAGTTTCTGTGACACCAGAGTCAGGGCACCGTAGCACATCATGTGGATTAATACCCATGCCCCATCAGCAGTGGCTGCCCTCAGTTGGGCTTCACGAAGGCCTGGTGACTCACGTTACGTAACGCAGATCCTTACTGGGGTGGTTTCCTATCTCCCTTTACTTTCAGTAAGATCTCAGTGCTGTGTTGCCTTCTCCTGGCTCTCTTAAGAAGGCTGAAGTTTCCAAGCTGGCTAAAGGAGATGTGCCCTGTGTGCAAAACTGGTGTTTTATATCAAGAAGGAGGTCTGGAGTGCAAACTGAGTTAAGGAACATTAACAAATCTGCGTTGATGTTTTTTAGTTCTAACAAGCACTTTTAATGCAATCTCTCGGACTGCTGCAGGAAGGCACTGCGGTGGAGCTAGCGAACAGCCTCACACCTTGGCAAGGAAATAATAAGTAGGTTCAATGAAGTAGGCTGGTACCAAAATGCAGTCAGTTCAGTGGTTAATAAGTGCTGTTAAGTTACATACTTAGTCTGTTCCATGCTCCGAGGTGTAAATTTATCTGTGTTAGCTCTCAGGTTCCTGTGCCATCAGGCACCTCTCAGATCCTAGTGCTAGATTTGATGCCATCGCAGCAGGGCAGTGGTCCCCACACCAGCAGCGAGCATCTGGGGCAGCCTCTTCAAGCACAGCCTGGAAACGTGCAGCCCATTTGTGCTGGCAGGAGAAAAAGGCTTTTAAGGTCCTGCTTCACTCCTGCAAGCACTAAATTTAGAGGGTCCGTGTGTCATTACAGATAGGTTTGTTGTTTGTAGGCTAAAGAGGTCATTCTGGAGACCTCCTGTTTCCACAGATGTTAGTTTTTCATTAATATCAAAGAGACTATTTGTGCTTCTCAACCCATACATGGGGCCAAAGTGATAACTGCTCTTACTCTTACAAAATACTTCAAGCAGAAAGAGGAAATGTCTGAATTTGTATAGTCCAGCTTTGAAAAAACATTGGCTTTCCCTTTAGAAGAAGAAAGATTTTGTGTCAAAGGAGAAATGAAAAACATTCCCAGACCTGGTAAGGCTCTTACATAAGCTATCCTTTCTTTGCAGATGCCCAGCAGTAAATGATGTAAATGAAAAAGATACAGTGTAGGGGAGTACTATTTCAGTGTAATCTTCCAGCTCCTGACTGATGCCTGAATGATTTTATTATACGAACAACATGGTTTGGGGCACAGTGTCAGAAAGTCAGCTATTGTCTGGAAGTGTACATCTGAATGTCAGTAACCCCTCTGTCATCAATTGTCTAGAGAAATCCCCTTTTCTTATCTTTCAAAACTTTTCCTCTCTTTCTGTGCTGAATTCTGCCACTGAATTTCAAACGCAAACCCACTGAAAAGGGAAATGCCCTCATATGGACTGGCTTTTCCGTGGCATTACTAAACAGGCTGTAGCACATGCTTCTTATTAGTGTGAATTAATATTAGGCATCAGCGTTTGTTGTGTGACTAGGTCTTACCAGGTTGTGACCAAGAGGTTTTGCCACTCTCACTTGCTGCAGGAAGAGCCTGCAGATGCTCTTTAGGAGGGTGCATACCAAGGTGGGCTCTTAGGGAGAAGCACAAAAGGTGAGCCATAACAGCGGTTTGTGGCGTTGCAGGTGTGGGGTGGTGAGAAGATACAGCATGAGTGCATTTGGGTTTCAGCCTTGCCCCAAGAAGGGGTTTTACTTCTGAGAAGCGTGTGCTGTGTTGATACTACAGGAGGAGTTTGCCCACATCAGGGAGAAAACACAATCCCAGAGACTATGTGGAGGGATAAATGAGCATCAGTGAGATTTACCTTATGTAAACATACACTAGGCAAACTGTCATTGCTCTCTAGTTTGTGCTCTCCTTCAGGGACCACGCCAAAGCCTGTTTATTTTGGGAGAAGGACTTCCCGTCTTGACCGACATGTGTCAGCTATATTGGGGAATATAATTAATCTTATGCTATTGGCTGACCACATACTAATCTTACCTTCAGGCCAGTGCAAGAGTGCTGTACAGAATTACAGCCTCCCACAGGGAGTGCCGAATGGGTGTAAGGCGGAGAAATAATAACCTTCTTAGGACAACGCGGGGCCTGTCCACCTGCATCAGCTTGGGTTGCTTCATGCTGCTCCCTCCTTGGGACAAGGAAGTGCTGACCTAAATTCTGTCAGTTGTTGCTTCTTGTCCTACTTCAGATGTTAAGCTTTCTGGTGTGGATGTTGTCTTTACTGTGTGTATGGTGGCAGCTCAATTTTGATAGAAAGCTTTAGCTGCTGCTATAACACAAACCACAGTGAAAAGGCAAATAGCTGCTGCTGGGAGGAATGCAGCCTGTGCCACTGACCTGGAGAGGCAGGGATGGGGGAATTGCTCTCCCACCTTCTGTATGGATCGTGTGGACCCTGAGAGGAGAGCAGCCTTACTCATCCAACACCATAGTGTTGGTCTTTGTTTTCTAGGAATCAAATAAACCCTGGGGTGGCTGGGATGAGAGGAGCAGCAGTAGGAGCATCAGGAGGAGCAGGAAATGTTTGTCTGTGTACAAGAAGTGGAGCAAGGGTTTACATTGCCTTGGACAGCACATGAGGAAGGTCCAGTGCAGCAGCTGCTACAATGTGGAAGGCTCTGGGTGCTGGTGAGCCGATGGGTTAAATGATGATTCAGTGGCTGGTTTCTGATGTTCAGACCTGCTTACCTAGGTGCTCTAGCTATTAAAAAATTTGATGCTTTCTAAGAGTGTAATTTTTAACTATGTTTCCTCTAAAAATGTGCTTCCTTTTCCTTTCTATCCTCCACTTCTGTTTAATGCCTAGCCTCAGGCAGCAATTGATTCACAGAGCTGTAGAGATGAAGCTTTCTGCGCGTCTCAGCCTCTGCACTTTTGGACTTTGCATTAAAACCTTTACTTTTGGCTGACTGTGTAGGATACAGCACATTTTACAAGTCTGAGAGCATCTTGCATGACAAGGAAGTATTAAAGTGAAGTTCTTTTCCTCATCACCTACTTAAACTAGAAAATTCATTGTCACAGGAGGTTGTAGGGATCAAAATTATGAAGGGATTCAGAAAGAGATTAAATGATTCATGAAAGAGAAGTCCAGCAAAAAAACCCATACAAAACAGTTTAATTATAATTTGTTTGAGAGAAAACTCTTAAACCACTGTTTGCTGGAAGAGCATCCTGGAGAAGGGTTACTCATCAGGTGTCTGGGTTTTATACCCGCTCCGGGAGGTTCCTCTAGTTGTGTCAGTCCTTCCTTGGGTCAGGCTTAGGGCTGAACAGTTGCTTCAGCGCTGATGTTCTCCTGCATGATGCCTGTTTCTGGGCACCTTTATTATTTTTTTTGTGTGTGTGAAGTATGAGGATTAAAAGCAAAGAGTTAGTAGGATAAATAAAGATGAGATATGTGCACATACATTCTCTCTGGTCTCAAGAGACCAGCACAGCGAGGTCTCTCCTGAAAAACAGAAGCAGCTTCTTGGCATCTCTGGACACAAGTCTTGTGAATGTGGACGCTCTGTTACTGCTCGTGGCTCTTTGTGTGTCCTGTGCAAACTGAGCTTTAAAGACAGCATAGAAGCATTTTTTTCCTGCCTTAACTTGCTGTATGGGTATTATTTGGCAAATTATTTTAAGCAGCAACACAACCGAGAAAATCTGCAAGGCTTTGTTTGAGTGACCTGTAAACAAAGTTAGAGGCTTAATTTGTCAAGCGAATTAGTTACTCAGTTGCTTCTGCTGGTCTCTGATTTTAGGCCAGGTAGCGTTATTTTTTAGTTGATATTGCTTATGTACTTATTTAAAGGTCGTCATGCCTTATCAAACTCTAAATATGTCACCTGTAGTAATGTATAAGGAGTCAATGTGTTTTGGTTTTTTAATCAAGCATGGGAAAATACTGATGTATAAACATCTTGCAATCTAGATTTCCTTTACAACTTCTTTAAGCGCTTAACAACTGCAAAAACCCAACTTCAAACACTTTCTGCAACTACTTAGGGATTAATTTGAATTAAGATAATGCAAGTGTTGGCATATGACTAGGAGTCGGGCTTAAAAAAAAATCTTTGCAAAATGAAACGATTCAATTTTTTTCCCTAATAAAAACAAACAGCTGTGTCTCCCATATGGTATTCTCTTGTAAAATATTTACATTTGAAAGGCGCCCAGACTCCTTGGAGTAGAATACAATTTAAACAATGAGTGTAAGTGAACAAAAATCTTTTGTTGTCAGCTCTGATCGCAAAGGTTTTTAATATGCACTGTCCCCCTTCCGACCCTTCTGCGCTCAGCGTTAGGCTATCTTAGTGTTGGAAGATTTTTCCTTGTCGAATAACTCAGCGCTTCCCTTTCTGAAGAAATAATAATTTTCATCAAGGCTCAGAATGGTGCGAGTTCAAAGGGTGTATGTGAGAAGAAAGATATTATGAAGGAATTGGGGAGAAAAAAACCTCAACAAACCATAGTATAAGAAGGGAATGCGTTATTAGTACATGAAGTTTTGTAGTGGTTCACTACTCTGAGCTGTAGAAAAGTTGGCTGTAGGAGAGTCTCACTGGAAGCACCATCACTCCTTGGTTTATGGAAGCAGTTTCCTTGGCTGCATGGCTGCCAGTCTGTCTTTTGTAGCCTACTGCAAGGATAAATGTTAACTTTCCAGCTGGAATTGCTCTGTTTGCTTTCACAGTGAAAACAGAACTAACAATTCTGGTAATGTTATTAAAAAATATTTGTCATGTCAAAAAGTCTTGCTGCCTGTAATTACGTTTAAACATCCCAAACTGAATAGCAACATTCAAACTCAGCTAGAGTATTTGATTAGGCTCGGTTAATAGTTACTAATGGGTGTGCAGCTTTTATGTATGACTCAAGGGAGAGAATGGGGGAATTAATGGCAAGCCTATTTGGAAAGCTGTGAATGACTGAAGAGCTGTGAGACCTTGAACATTGTCCTATCCTACGCATGGGAGAGCAGGGGAAAGGCTGGTGCCAGGCCAGTTTCATAAAGCAAAGGGTCTGATCTTACCAGATTAAGGCAAGATCTTACTAAAAACTAATCGGGTTTTAGGTCTGATGAATGCAAGCGTGATAGGAGTTTCTTTTTTCTTGCCCTTTTTTTTTTTTAATTTTAAGAAAGTTTCTGTTTTGTCTCAAGCCCACAGCAATGTTTTCTGTTGACGTTACGCTCTGCAGAGCAACTGGGACCTCAGTCTGCAGCATTTCAGCAACTAACTGTGATTACAGGCTCTTTCATGGTGCGGGAGGCATCATCTCCTGGCTTTGCTAGATACCCGCAGTAGTCTGCTAAGGCTTTATCTCTTGGGGAATTGTGTCACTAGTAACACCACCAGTGCTGCTAAAGCACTAAGTTACTCCCTAATGTGACCGCAGCTAGAAGAGTTAAAGGTGCTTTTCACAGAAAAGGCTGTTCCCCACAGAAGAGCTTGCACTGGGACAGTATGTATTTAACTGTATTTGTATAAAGTTACACCCATGGCTGGCAGTCACATGCGGAGGAAAACTGGGTGCAGAATTGTCTTTGGTAATTAGAGAAATCTGTGCAGTTCTACTTCGTGGTTTATGTCATTCCTGTTTAACAAGGCCCCTTGGTGTAAACCTTGCTAAGCCGCCCTGTGAACTGTGTTATGAAGGAAGCTGATTTACCCTCTGCAATGTTATCATGACATCCCGAAGAATTAGTTTCCAGCACAATTTCATCCTTTCCCCTGTTTTTCCTGTTCTTCCTATTTGGAGTGAGTGTTTTCCTAATCGCAGTAAAAGAGTATTTCCCTTTTGAATTATTTATCAGCTCCATGCAGTGCATGTTGCTCCTCGGGAATAAATATGAACTCCTCATAGGAGGACAGTTTTATGGGTTTTGGTAATAAGCCACAAGATGGTCTAAAAAAGCGGCATCTTTTTATTATATGCAATGTTTGGACTTTGGAAATAGTATATATTCAGAAATAATATGTTGCCAGTGCCCTGAGAAAAGCCATGAGACTAAAGAATGCTTGTTTCTGTTGCTTGACAAAGATTGTAAGGATAATGTTTATGACACATCTGATGTTTGAAATAAACTTGTTATTGGGGTGTGAAGCAGCATGCTGATTTACTTACTGTTTTGTGTGGAGTAATTCAAAGTTCTGTGTTTACAAATACGTTTTTTTTCTTAATTGAAAAAGAGAATCCCAAGAAGTCAGAATACACGAGCAGATAATCTGTGTGCTAAATTCATGGGGTCTTTGGATAAGACTGGATGATGGATTTCTGACCCAAGTGCTAGAAGCTAGTGACTGTTTTAAAAGAAATGCAGGAAAAGCAGAGCTATTTTATGCTAGAAAATACCCAGCATGTTTACATTTATTTCAGAGACCTACTCCTCTGTTTTTTTGGACAGGTGTGGAGGAGATGGCAGGACGATAATAGCAAGTTCAAGGGGTGCTCCTTCCAGCAACTCCCCCCCCAAGCATCGTTTTTAACCCCTTGCTGGCTGCTGCTTTTCTCCTTGGCCATGTGTTGCCCTGGAACAGCTGTCGGCAGCTCTGGGCGCACCAGGCTCGGTGCTCACAAAGGCTCCGTGACACAGAGGTTATGACCTAATGTTAATAGTTCTGCCATTTATTGTGTGCCTGCCATGGGACTTCCCCTGCTTTGTCTAGAGTCCTGCCTAACCTAATATTCTCTTTAAAAGGCTTCCTTGCACAAGAAAGGATTATGAAATCAAACTTTCTCTTTTATTGTAGCAGCTTGTGTTTACCCTTGATGTGCTTGCTCGGAAAAGCTATTTTTGTCTCCGCTAGGGACAG
>NW_009705326.1:49741-73177 GCF_000703405.1 Apaloderma vittatum
AGTAGGTTCCTGTGCATCCGATTTAATCAAAGTTTCAAATGGTTGTTTTCTAGGGGCCAAAAAAGAAATAAATCAGGTCAGCTGTCAAGGGATCTTTTTGTGTTGATGGTGACAGTTTTTATTTTGCAGGAGTTATAATCTAGATAAGAGAGGCAAAAGTACTTGGGGACAGATATCTGGCTCTGAAGAGTAAAAATGTTAAGTGCTGCTGCGAGGCTGAATGTAAGTCTTTTTCACTTGAGTGCTTTACTGTATTCAGTCATATAGTGGTGTAGTTTTTTTACTATATATTTCTGCCTTCGAATTTGCCTGTTAGGATCAGTATGTAAAGTCCGTGTATGTCTAGGTTAAAACTAACTTCAGTTTGTTGCTTCCTACCTCCTATGGGAGATATATATTTATTGCATGCTTGGGGGTATCTATTATATTTCTGCAGCAGTAATGTGAATAAATACAATGGATCAGCTATGATTAATGATGATAATAATAATTAAAAACTTAGCCCTTAGAAATCTAGAAGTTATCTATCTATCTAGAATCATAGAAATATTCAGATTGGAATAGACCCTTGGGATCATCAAGTCCAACCTATAACCCTCTCTGCGGAGTCCACACCTAAACCATATCACCCAACACTACATCTAAATGATCTGCAGTAGAATATAAGTCTAACTCCAAAAGGCAGCAAGAATGGACTACTGTCCTCCACTTGCAAAAGCACAAGCTCTTTGTTAACAACAACTGTTCAACTTTGTCTGTGGTTATTAACTTAGAGCTGACCCATAGTATATATTTGGGCAGTCCTTTTTGATACAGTGAAGGGCAGTACTGCGTATACATGCTGGCCAATTCATTATAATTAGTTTTGCAAACTGGGAAATCTAGAAAAGCAAAGGTTGATTAAGCATAAGATAATCAGAGCTGCAAAATTCGGTGAAATATTGTTAGGTTTTTACTGTGCCCAAGGGATACGTAGGGGAGAAGTAGATTATAGATATCTCATGATAGAGACAATGGGATATAGTCCTGTCCAGAATTATTCCCAATGTTTCTATTCAAGTGTATTGTTAAGCTTGCCCTTCAGTTAGATTTAATTTGAGGTTCAAGTGTTAAAATGAGTAACATGTTTTTCAGGTTCTCATACCTGTTGCCTCTAGCTGGTGCCTAAAACTGAGGTGCCTGAAGTAACTACGTGCTTTTTAAATTTTTTTTCAGGTTTTCATTCAGAAAATGATAAATGGATGGGCAGGAACAGGAAACGTTTAAATGCTATGAACATAAAAGCCTCATGTGGCAGTAGAAACAGAATAGAGGCTTTTTGCCAAACGCCTGGGACAGATGCAGGGCCCTGAGCACCCCCACATACTTGCGATGCCAGTGTCCAGCCACATGGTGAAATTCTAGCTTGCCAACTTTGTTTCATTACTTGGAGAATCTGTTTCAAATTTACTTATGAAAAAAACCCCAACCTATTAAATATGGCTCATTACCAAGTTTAAAGGATTATCTGTAATGGATATTTCTCAAACTTGCAGGTAATAGAGGCTACCCTTTGGAGAGTTACCTAAAATGACCCTTTTCATGTTTAAACCATTTGCTACCACCACTGCAAAAGGAATTCTCAGGATATATTTTTAAGGAAATGTGTTGATTAAAAGACTTTTGGGATTCTTTCTCTGTGGTTCAGATTTGTCACAGTGATGAGGCTGTCAGGTGTTTGATGTTTCGCAACGGGATGTTGCATAGGAGGACACTGTTTTATGTCACCAGAGGTACATGAAAGCCTGTCATCTCCGATGGGACACTGGTGTGGTCTATTATTCAGCATCAATATATCACATTTGGAAAAGTTGCTTACCAAAGTTAGTGGTGGGTGGTTTGCAAAGCAAATCATAGAAAACACGGATCTTGAGAGGCTGTCTAGTCTATTCCCTTCTTCATGGTGAGGACAGTGACTCTTGTGTTACATCTGGCAGCTCTGGCAAGGAGCTGGCTATAGCCTGTGCAGTGAGGTCTATTGCAGCACTTCACTATGCCCTGTTTTTAAATGTTTTTTCCTTAAACTTTATCCAATTTGCAGAAATTTAAACAAGAATCTGTGAGTTTGAAGCTGTTCTTTTATAAATTTAGTTGAAAACCCTTAGTGTGTCTTTTCGTAGTCCTCCCTGTGAAAATAAACCCAGCTCTTTCAAGCTTTCCCAGGAGCATGTGTGCTCTGGACCTCTGTACATTTACAGTCTTCTGGCCTCTCTCCAATATGTCCATATCTCTTTTTTCTTTTATTTTGGGGGGGTGATGGGTGGGGCAGTGAGTGGGTAAGTTACAGAATGTGTGGAAACAGATGATTAGGTAAAACAGAAGGCAAAAATGAAGAATTAACATTTCATTATTCAACTAATTCAGCTTGTTCCAGATGGCCCAGTGCCAATTTAATGAATTTCTTGTGATTCTGATGCAAGTGATTGGGATGCCTTCATTTCCTGAATGTTATAATTCACTTACTGTCTCTTTTTTCTCTCCTGCTCAATTCTATATTATTTACTTGCTGCTAGTCTTCAGATGGGATTTTTGAGTATCTGAGAACAAAACTAAGAGATCCAGCACAAGAAAGTGGAAATTTACTGGCTGCTCTGTTCCATCCCATCCACACAGTGATTTATCTCTATCTTCATGTGCAAACCAGCTGCCCTTCCTCTCTCTAACTCTGATTCAGCCCTCCTTGCTATTGTGGTAGTAGTCTGGGACATAATGAAATTCCTCTTGCGTTTCCTTGCAATCCTATGACTGCTGAGATTGTATGATAGGTTTTCCTTTTTGTCCAAGAACAGAAGTTGCAGCCACAGAAATAACTTGAACTTAATTTTTCTCTGTTTAGTGAATGTGAAACTTGGATGGTTGTTTGCTGAGACCAGCGATCCTTATGGCTATAAATGAGAACAGAGTATGGTCCTGCTTGCTTATAGAAAAAAAGAAAACCCACATGGTTTGGGCTTTGAGTGATGTTATCTTTTGGTTGCTGAGCTGTCCAATGGTTTTCAAATTGTGATTTCTGAAAAGTTACTCATAAGGCATCTGCTGAAGGATTTTTGGCCTAAGCAGTTCAGCAAAGTGCTGGTTTTGTAGGATCTCTATCTGGGTTCTCGACTCTTATTGCTTCTAGTGACTTATCATTTCTATGCTGATTTGCAGCCTCTGAGTTGTGGTTAACTGCAGTAATAATGTTGGCCCTCTCCACTGAACAAATGGACCACGTTCAGAAGTGGAGTTCCAGAGGGGTTGCAAATCAGGGCCACATGTATAGGCTTACTATTTGCAGAAGTATTTGTGCCAAACAGGACGGAGTCTCATGGAAGCCAAAAGTTTGGGTTCTGCAATGAAAATACTCCAGTTGCAGCGAGGTGCTGAGATGATTTGGAAGGATGGCTCTTATCTAAGTTGGCAACAAGATCACAAAAAAATTGTCTCAGAGTGAACAGCTCTTTATGAGAGAGAGGGGCCAACCCTTGCAGTTGTGCAGTCCTCTGAATAAAACTACCTCCTGTGATGGCTTCATGTCTTCTTTGTGCTACTCTCGATTTTGTAGCAAAATGTTAGAAAAAATCTCATCTGATATTGTACAAAAATGTATTTGTCATATCTGTGCCCAGGAAAAAAAAAAAAAAAAGCACTGAACTCTTCCAAACCTCTGAGGGGTATCTTGGAATGATGAAATGGGTGATGGAGACCTGTGCATGACTCTTCCCTCTTCTGCATGTTTAGTAGCCACAGGCAGCAGTGTGGTGAAAACAAGCATTTCCTGGCTGGGCCTGTAATTCTTAGAGTAAAATATTTTCCATGCTTAGAATACGATAACATCTGCACATCCTCTTTTTAGAGATGAAGAAAACCATCAATGTGACCAATAGTTTGTTCACTTACTGCTGCACTCAGCACTTTCCAATCCACAGTTGACTAAGTGATAGAGAATAGTTAGGTTGGACTTTTAGTCTTGAAAAATGCATCTTGTGGAAGCGACCTGAGCTTTTGGAGCTCAGGACACTCAAAAATAGTGAAGAATCCTCAGCTGGTACCTGCAGCTGCATGTATGGTAGCAAACAGTGTGCAAGAGAGAGTGAATCTGCACTGAGAGCTGGTTGGTGTGGAGGAGCTCATGTTTGCACGTTGTGCCTTTCAGCTCTTGTGTTTTGAACTGGCCCTATGGATGCTCAGATCACCCATCTATGGTGTGCTTACATCAGCTGTTTGAGCATCATCCAAAAGGGAGGTGCTTTGGGTGCCCATAAGACCCCTCAGCAGCACAAATCAAAGCACAGTAAGTGGGGGCAGTTTGGAGAATTCTTCAGAAGTGTATTTCAGACCTGCGCTGTGTTGCTAAACTGGCTGCACATGCTGTTAACTCATGTGAGCTGAGGGGCCACTGCCTGCATAGCCAGTTTGTTACTTCTGTGGCTTTGACAGATGAACGCACCTTCAGAACTCTCCTTCTGCATGTTCCTCTTTCTCAGTGTTACATGTTTACCTCTGGCTTCCTCTTGTAAAGCTTCACCTTGCAGTGCAGCCCCCACCATCTGCTGCCTGGGCTGTGCTCTGCTCCCTCAGCCAAGCAAGGAGCAGGCGCCCAGCTTCCCCTGCCCAGCCCCTTTACCTCCATCTCTCCCAGGAACACTCATGTGCACATCAGCACTGCTCCCACTCAAGTGGCTGCTATTTTGGAAAAGAGCAGAGAGGGATATCAGCCCCTGTGTCGAGCACTTACTGGAAGTGCCTCAGTGACTCACAGCAATTACTGGGGTATCTGAGGTTAAGGGAGTGATGAGTACTTGAGGTCTTTGTCACTTCAGGGATGCCAGATCCTGTCTCCTTGTGCACCCAATGGAGACAAATAATTTGCAAGTCTGAAGTAAAGAATTTATAATAGGTGATTCATTTTTTATTTTTTTCCCCCAGCAAGACTTAGCAGTGTCTCTAAAACATCCCGTTCAATTGACTGGAGGTGTTAGCAAGGGCAGAGAGGGTTGCACACTGCATCCTCCATGAGGGAGGTGCAGGACTGTGCTCTCTACCAGATCTGCAAAAATTGTCTTAAGATCTGACCTTTTCCTGCATAGCCCCTGGGAAAAGTAATTTTTGTAGCACATGCAACACAAGGTCATGCCTAAAATTGGTCAGCATCTATGGAACAAGAGCTTGGTGAAATCAGAGAGGACTGGATTCTTGCTGAAAATCTTGTAGGAGTGCCCTGTGCCTCTTCTTTATCAACTGGTGCACCACGTCCTCAGCAGACTCACAGTTGATGCTTGATAGCAGACATTTCTGGGAATACAAATCCCCACGCTGCCATGTTATGCATTCATAAGGCAATTGTCAAAATGGAGGTGATCTTGCCGAGCGTATGATTTGGATGCTGAATAATCTCACTCAAATGTATCAGTGCAGAGTGAAGGAGGTGTTTTTCATGCCTGAATATGTATATCTTCAAGCCCAGCAGATCTAGTGGCTAAAGGTTGTTAGCGCTGTGTAGCCACAGTGTGAAGGTCTATTTACTGCAGTTGTCTCACCCATTCTTCCTTAAGCAGGTTCTGTTGCAGAAATCCTTGGCAATTTATCTGGCACTGCATATTCGTATTGACTCCTGCGTGCAGTTCCATCAGACGTACAAGATAGTTGTTCCTCCTTTTCTTTTTAGACTCAACACAGCTTTACTTCAGGCTTTTTCATGTGTCTATAAAATTTGGAGTGAGTTTGGCTGTCGTTAGTCTCTTGCCTGCCTTCCGTCACCAACTTCCCTTTTCTTTGTCATGATGCCTGCTGTGCCATCTTCTCCTGGAGGATGTCTGCCACAAGGGACTGGAGTTGCAGCCCATACACATTTAATTCTTGAACTAAAAATACAGAGATGTCACTCCAGTCACTTCTACCCTGAGGCCAGACAGGCTTGTGGGGATTTTTATCATCTAATGAAATGCTTCCAGTGACACAGTGTAAATGAAGAGTAATATCTTATGCATCTTCTGGAAATGAATTCAAAACTGAAAAGTAATTAAAATTGCTTTTAAAGGAGGACAAATCATGCTGAATTAAAAATATAGAAAATTTCTTTTTACACGCTAACTTTTCTGACGAATGTTGGGTTTGAGTCTGATTCATTGAAGTAATGACTTTCAGAGATCAATGATTGTTTGAAAAATATTCGCTTCTAGTTATGTAGACCACATGCAACCAGGGTGGATGGAACTTTCACTGAACAACAAGTCTTGGTATCATTACTTAAAAACAAGTTAAGCAAAGAAAGTTTTCCTTGGATAAAAACCTTCATCCTAGGCTCTCGGCAGAGTAGATCTGGAGTGGCTTTTTTCTCCTTATGATCAAGGCAAAGTGAGCTGTGGTAGCTCCTCGTTTTTGTTCCTTTCTGGGGCTGCAAATAGTGTGGGTTTACAAGGCAAACCTCCTCTGACATCATGCTTCCCAAAACTTTCTGGCTGTCTTCTGTCACACTCATAAAGCTTGAAATCTAAACCCAGCAATGAGCCAAATCAAAATATTTTTTGCTTGGTGGTGCTAAGCCCTGGTTATGCAGGGTGATTTTCTGACTCTGTTTTTTAAGCCTTAAATCTGTCATGGCCCTTGGGATTTCCCCATCCTGAGCAGGGTGCAGGAGCACTAACCCTGGGCAGACCCAGCTATCTGCACCAGCACCCATTCAACTGCAGCCTGGTAACTGTGCAGCCAATTAGTCCTTGTTGGGAGCATCTGTGACAAAATACACTTTGTTTTAATAACAATCATTATTTGAAAAGCCACAAAAATTAAAACAGATGCGGCCATTATGCCACTGCTTATATTTGCGTGGCTTTACCTGTTTTTGTCAGTCATGAGTGAAATTGTAGCTTGTTCAGGGAATATGACAGATCCCTAAATACGGTGATCAGGCAAAATATTTTCACCCAGCTGCCTTCACACAGAAGAGCTCACACACGCCTGTGCTCCCAGTGGCTCAGGGTGAGACAGCGAGCTGACAGATTTCTGAATTGAAAATAAATTCAAGTCAGCCTCAAAGGCAGCAATGGGAGGGAAGCCTGCCACTCTTTCTCCCCCTCTTCCTCTGCATCAGTATTAGGTCTTGGCAAAGCTCCAAATTAAAATACAATATGCAGGCAATAGTTGTGTGAGCATTTTTGTGCTTTTGAAAAATATTCTTTCAAGACCTCAACTAAAAAAAATAATCTTGCCTCCACCTTTAATGGTGAGAATGTGTTTTCTGGTATTAACAATACTAGCAGTTATCATTCTTAAGCTGTTCAGAGATCGTTATTTTCAAGGGAAGAAAAAAATGAATTAGCTGAACTCTCATACAACAGCAGGAGAAATACTGTTTGAAAATGTCTAAGTCATGGTTAAGAAGAGAGCAGTCTCATATCTCAAAGCCTGTAATTATATTCTTCTATTTTCTTAACATGTTCATTACCAAATAGCGCTGCAGTGGGTCATACAAGGAACGCTTACATCTACTATGAGAAGCAATGGGGACTTGTTGAATGTTTTCAGCATATCATCCTCTGGAGACTATGAGAGCAGAAGACAATGTAAACTAGAGAGATGTCTTGGTTTAGTATGAGCCACACTAGTTTTTTCTATGTTGGCCCTTATTTGCCCAAAGTTTCCTTCCTTTTGGCACACGGTCCATGCCATGAGCTCGTATGAACAGCAAGGTCTCTATTCTTCATTTGCTAAGGAGAAAAATAATGCTATTCTCTTTTTTTTTCCCCTAACCTTCATCCTTCATATCAGATCCTTCTTCAGATAGCTCTCTTTCTGAACCCTTCTTACTGCCTTTCTTTTCCTGACTGTTCCCTGAAGTTACAATTCTCAGGAACAACCAGTTACAGACGTACTACATCACAGGGAGCACCACAATATGTAAAAAGAGAGAAATCCGTATCGTGATCTTTAGATATTCCCCTTCATTCTCCTTTTCTTGATACTTCCCTCTGTGCTGTGTATCCAGTAGCATCCAGTTAAGCTGGTACTTGAGCTTTTCTGTTAAAATTGTTGGGAGGAGTAGTGTCAGCAAGAACTGCTCATCTCAGGAAAATCTAAAATATTACACAGGAATTGCAAGTTACATCTTCTTAGGAACCAATTGGCTTTTATATTTTCTTAATTTTGTAAGCCATAATAAATGTTGGTGATACCAGGGAGATGAGGTGAGGAGATAACATTCCTGATCAAGCACAAGTGCTGAATTTGAGGTGTCCAGCAGCAGAACGTGGAGGTGATTTGATGGAGTTCTACCACGTGTGTGCCAAGGTCTGCCTCAAAGGGCTGCCAGATGGCAGTGAGCCGGTACCTCCCTGCAGAGCTCCTGCGGTTCAGGGTCTCGTCAGTCTTTTGTGCAGGATCTTTGCAGTGGGAAAGAAGCTTCTCTGTTGCTGCTTGTCCACATGCCAGTGCTAAAAAAGATGCTTAAATGACACTTACTAATTAAAAGAACAAAAATCCAATAGAGGAAGAGATGCATAAAGAGTGTATAACCTTGGAAAGTAGACCAGAGCCAGTAAAAAATCTCTTATAACTACTTGGGGGACCTTACAAGTGAATCACCCTTTAAAAAAAAAACAATTGATCCTAACTGTAGTTTTGTAGAGGAAGTTGCTGAGTAGAAACTTTTTTCACATTTTTCAAGTGATAATCTGGGATGCAGTCATGTTAGAGGACTCGTCCAAAACACAGACAGACAGTTTCAGAAGGAGATTAAGAGAGCAGGAATTCCTGGCTCTTGGCCCTGCGTTCAGACCGCTTGCCCTAACGGAGAAGAGGAAACCACAACACACCAGGCACTTGAAGTACACTCCATTAAGGAGAATATGGGACTTTTAAGTTAGGCCCTGTTTCAGCAAGGTGCTTTCAGCGTGCACTTAATGCTGTGTGATTTATGCAATGACTTCACATGTTTTCCACGGGGTTACTCTCACTTAATGTTACTTGTTTGCTGAATCAGGGCTTAAATCCAGATCTTCTCTTAAAACTTCCTAGTTAATTAGCAATCTCTTATTATCTTGTGCCCAGAGCAGTTTCCAAACTGACATTTTAGAGCTTGTGGGTACAGTTAACTTTAAGTAATCAAGATAAATGTTAGATTTGGAATGCTAGTGCTATCCAAATTGCATGTTAACTAAAAATACTGTTTGCATAAGCACTACTGAATGCAAATAATATTAAAGAACTGAACCAACCCATGTGTACAATTTAGGAGATATTAAAGATCAGGAACAAGAAAACGGTTGACGTATTAAAGAATAAGCCACTTATTTCCACCAGATTTGGGATACAAGGTTTTTAGTAACTAGGGCCCATTATTTTCTTCCTGCTATTCTAACTTGCCTTAAACTTAAGGTTAATTTGTCAGCTAAAGTAGAGGTGTGAAACGATGGTGGAAAAGTGCTAATGTGTTTATACTGTGTCACAGAAAGTGTGTGTGTAGGTCTTGTTCTTGATATAAATGTCCTGTTGCACCATGGACAAATCTCTTAAGCTTTGCTTGCCTCAGCTCTCTGTCTTCTGCTTCGCGTTTCGTTATCCTTTTGTTGCATATGCACAGTTTGGGCTTTCCAGAACAGAGCGCCCTGTGTGTATAGAATTTTAGCACAATGTGCCCAGGGAAGTGGTGGAGTTGCCGTCCCTGGAGGTGTTAAAAAAGTGTGTAGATGTGGCACTTAGGGATATGGTTTAGTGATCATGGCAGTAATGGGTCGACGATTGGACATGTTGATCTTGGAGATCTTTTCCAACCTTAATGATTCTATGATACATCTGATTAATCTACAAAGGTGTTTCTGAAATACAAATAATAACATGCAATTTGCAATAATCAGACCACAAAGTCACATAAACTACAATGTTTTGTCATTTTTATTTTTAAAAAAACAACAGAAAACTCTCCTGGCTTAATTTCTTTTGTGACAGCGTTGTATTACAAGAAGTGCTGTATTTTCCATAAGAGATATGCTGAAATTCTCACAGCTCCTCCCCCTCACTGCTAAGACCGGCGCTATCAGGGCTGCGAACTCAGACTTGGTGCTCTGTTGTTTTGCCTCATCATCAGCCTAAGCTAGATCACAGCCCAAAGTGGGTATTTTGCTTTAGAGTATTTTGTGATCAGTACGCCTTGTTCACAATGTTTTGGTGGCAGTAATTATTGTCATGTGTGGAGCTGTGAAACAGATGATTTTTCTTCTGTGAACGCATTGGACAGCATCTTTACACCTCTAAAAGTTCTGCCTTTAGGGAAGACTCATTCTTAGGACTCCATTGCCATGGTTCTTTATATCTAAAATAAGCTTATTTAGATGGAAAATGTGTTTTATATCCTGGGATAGGGAAATACCAGAAGCTCCGCTTAAAGTTTTTCAGCCTCAACAAAATCTGCGTCTGAAAGAACCAATGGAACTGAGTTTCTGTAGGACATTTGCTCGTGTATCTTCTTCCTGGTCCTTGCAAACTGTTGTTTGATCTTACCTTGAAAATGAAACAAAAAATGGCTCCTTTTCATTTTTAATATCGCCCATCTCCATTTTCTTTCAAATTGGTTACTTGAGGGAGAGCTTAGCCTGTGAAACTAAATAATCCTGATTACACTTTAGAAGCACCACTGAGTAAGTTCGTAAGTAATGTTTGAAGAGTGGATGTTATCTTGTAATAATTTTAATGTTTTTTTATATAATACTAAAGTTATATTTGTTTCCTTGGTATTGTTATTGACATAATACTGTTGTGTATTAACTCTGAAAACATGAGGATGTGTTTAAAGTTCATCTTTATCACATAGGGTTTCAATTTCAGGGTGATGTAGCTTCTAAATCATTTAGGAAGTATGGAAAAACTTACTCACTGGGTAGAATTTGTCTATTAATTTGAACTGCAGTAGAAGTCTGTGTTGATGATTTTAATTTTCATGTAACCAGTAGTTCTCTTTGGTGGAGTTAGATGACATTTTATGATCTGCCAAAGTTGTTTGCATTTTTGACATCGATACATGGCATTACTGAGGTTAAATGAAAGGAAACTGAGGGGTTTTTTTCCTAGAATCCTTGCAAAATAGTCCTGGAACTGTCCCAGCCTGTTCAGGAAATCTCTTTATGGCAAGAAGTATCAGAACATATTGCAAATACTGCACTACTTTTCAAGCTGTCATATTAAGCATTGCTAAGATATAGAGAAAAGATTTCCAAATATTGTTGTTGTCACCCTGCCTTAGCCTCTCTGTTTTAGTTTTACCAATGATATCTGCAAGGAAGCCTGACAAACAAAGAGCTCTGAATGCTTCTTTTTCGTCTTTTACAGCCAACCTAGGGATGATCCCAGTGCTGTTGGGTCGTGAATATATATTCAGCCTTAGGAATACACTCCAAAAAAGTGTTGCACAATGCATAAGACTTCACATCAGTAGAATTGAATGCAAGTTTACGCACAGGATTTTTTTTTGTTTGTTTTTTACTAGTACTTGAACAGACATTTACAGAGGCTGAAATATTGGAGCTGTAGTTACTTGCTCGGCAGTATGCACCTGCACTAATGCAGAACCTAAAGCGTGATTTGCAGCTAGAACTGGAAAAAATTGTCTCTGGTTTTTATACTTGCATGTTAATCCAAAACATGTAAATTCCTCATTTGTCAGCTCATTCAGATGCACAGACAGCTAAATAATCTCTCGAGAAAAAAAATGCAAGGTACTTAGCAATAATCCATGAAAATGTAGGAACAAAACAGATGCCTAGCTAATACATGCGGATCTCTAAGGTTTGATGGAGGGATTCTCATTGCTTTACCTAGGACTTGCATTTGAGTCGAAGTGTACACCAATATTTTAGAAGCGTAAAATATGAATAATTTTCAAAGCAGCACATGAAAACACAGCAAACAGTCCAAAAAGCTGATGAAAAAAATTAATGAAGAGGATCCTCTACAGATGCTCTATTTTATATTACAGTACTCGGAGGTTGGAGATAATTATAGGTGAGGTATAATTAAAGGGCTTTTCAATTTAATGCTCCAAAGTTTGAGGTCTGCATGGTAGATTATCAGTCACTTAGCCTGGATTTTTATTATGTGCCCTATGCAGCTCAACAGCTTCTGAAGAATACTAATTTAAATGCTCTGGAATGTTGCAGTGCAATATTGATGTATATCCTATTTGATTTGAAGATGGAGAGCAGCATTAGCCTCCAGTCTTTTTCCTGGACCTCTGTGGCCAACGCATGGTGTACAGTCATGGACTCATCGAATGCACTGGGTTGGAAGGGACCTTTAAAGGTCATCCATTCCAACCCCCCTGCAGTGAGCAGGGACATCTTTAACTAGAACAGGTTGCTCAGAGCCCCATCAAGCCTGACCTTGAATATCTTCAGGGATGGGGCCTCCACTACCTCTCTGGGCAACCTGTTGTGGTGTACTTCTTTGTGAGGGTTACAGTAATCATTTGCATTTCGTTTTTACTTCATGGGAAACAGTCAGTTCCTGAGAAAGTATGATTACTGGCATGGGCCTTCTCATATTGCATCATGAGCTGTTTCTATCAATTCTTCAGCATTTCCATTAATGAAGAAGGGATTAGAAAGCCCATTTTTTGCAAGCAGTGTTTCATATTGCCTTCCAGCAAGCACTCAAAGTAGACTACAGCACATCAACAGTCTTAGTGTGAAACTGTGTGATTTTCATGAAATAAGATCCAGGAGGTCTTGAGCAAAGAGTCAGTGTTGAGTAACAGGAAAGTCTGTGGGAAATGCAGCCAAACAGCTTTAAGGTGCTTTAGGGGAATGAAGGAGGTTGTCAGTAATTCAAAGAGTTGAGAGGTTTTAATCATTTGGAAATATGGGTGGGACTGTCATCACCAGCCACAGCTGTCCATAAAAACCCATTCCTGCAGCCCTTAGGCAAGGCTTTTCTTGCCTGAAGTAGTTGTATAATCACACCTAAAACACCCCATCAGTGTTAGTATCTGTCAGGACATTTCACAAAGCAGCTTTCGGTTGTAACTATGTAAGCATCTTTCAGCTCCCAGTAACTAAACATTATTATTATCTGGTGGTTAGGAGACTGTATCTCCTGTTGCCTGTCCAGGGACGAGGCTGAATTTATTTACATTTCAACACAGAGGCACATTATACTGGGATGCTTTGGTAAGCATTTATGGATCGGCTAACAGTTCCCGTGCCATAAATAACCACATAAAAAGGCTGTTTCTTGACGTGGCCCACACAGTTCTGTTTGATGAACCTGAAAATGTTTTGTACAGAGGGACCTTGCAATGTTTTGTCTAATTGTCACAAAATACTACTGATATATTCAAGTTGCTGTTGTTTTCCACAATAAAGCAGTAGTAATGAACAAGGAATCAGATGTTCCCAGAATCTTGCAGAATGATGTAATATGTTTAAATATGTAAACTCTGTAAGTGGCTCTCTAAGTGATTTGAAGGAAGCCTATAAAAAGAAATCGAATGTTACCCTGGCTTGCCATGCACCGAGGGTCCTGCTTAGCGTTTTGGTGTGCTCGAGGTGGTCACCAGTTCCCGTGGACACCCCTGGCTGGGGCATAGTGCTCCTCTCGCCTTTTCTCAGAAGGTTATGCTGAGACAGAGACCACGCCAGCTGATGGCTCTTGAGTCTCCATCACCCACAGGCTGGCTGAGTGGCTGATTTATGTTGCTAAACGTCACTTTAGTGCTGGTGAGTGCCCAGAGGCTGAAGTCATTTATTTATGCACGTAGCTGTCCTGCACAGCAGCACAGCAGGGTTTGGCCCCGTGTGCTTCCTCACCCAAGGCCACCTGCATGGGACCTGGCAGTCCTAGGTGTCCTGGTGGCTTTCTCACACGGACGTGTCCCCCAGAGGGACTGACCAGAGGCCACTCGTGCTTCTCCCATCCACCCATAGGTCAGACTGAGCTGGGAAGACACTTGCTGGTGGTCCCTCGGGTTGGGTGACTTGCGCAGCCCTGAGCCGTGTCTGTGCTTCCAGCTGCCAAAGTACCTCCTGGGGTGGCTGCAGAAATGCTGGAGTTTTCCATTAAGCAATGACCAGAGTGGGCATTACGTGGGAGATATCTCCCAAATGAGAGCAAGAAGTAAGAGGAATTTGGATAACATGGGTGCTCTAGTACAGCCCGAAGGCAGCACAGGGACTTTGCTCCCGGGAGACTTGAACTGGTGACATGGAAGTGACTGGGGACTGCTCCCAGTTCCCTGAATTGTCCCACTCTGCCTGAGGAATTGCTATAATATATATTGGTGGTGTAGCTGCTGGTAAACAGTTTACTAAGGCAGGGATGGACTGGCAAAACAGTTAATTTATGGGTTGCTTTTTTTCTTTGTCCAGTCTGTATTCTGCTTCTCACTGGAAACAAAGATGTTTGCAGTCGAGCCGGATTGCCAAACTGCCACTGATGTTATCAGGAGTGATGATTTAGCATTTATTTATACCCCCCCATTAAGAAGTGATGGACAGTGATGCTTCTGGCAATCCGCACCCACTATTATTTAAAGGAGCCAGTCACAATTTCGTGCAATCGTGGCTTCTTGTTGTTGTCTCAAAAAGCAATTAAAAGTTTAATTAAAATCAGCACTGTCTTTATTGACTACAACTGTAAATATCATGAAATGATCAGACATGCGTCTGCAGCCTTTGGAATTGTGAATAGTGAACTGTTGCCAAACGCTGAAATGAAGGAAAGTGTTGGCATGCATTTAAAACCCATATAAATGCTAAATTAAATCTTTCAGATTGGATAATAATCTCCATATTTTTTTAAAACTATTTTAAGTATATCTGTCTCAAAATAAAGCAAGGAGGCAAAGGGAACAACATTCACTTTAGACAGAACAACATTACTCATCAGACTCTTAACTTCAGTGATCACAAGGCTTTTAAAAGGCTCTCTGTGAAATGCTGTAATGTATACCATATTTTCAGCTGAATATTTAGGGAAAATAGAGTCAGTTTGCTACAAGGCAGAATTAAGCCTCCAAGAATAAGCTTTTGAGAGGCACTGGCACGGTACTGCAGTTGGAAGAGGTTGGTCACTTCTCGTGCAGTTCTCCTCCCCATTACACTGGAATCCTGACTTAAAGCTTAGTAGATTGCAAAGATTATATTTACTTTTTAAAACTCTAATAGATTTTTGAATTCATATTTTACATCTTTAATTTAAGAAGGTTTTGGCATATATTTTACGTAAAGAGTTTGTTCAGGAGAAACATCAGTTTGAGAAGGAAACTCTCTACCAGTGTGACCTGGGTGTGAGAGCAGATGTATAGATTTAAACTAATTTGGATACATGTCAAAAAACTTCCTCTATTTTGCTCATTAAAGGTTAAATCAGTGGGTCAGTAGCTACCCTCTCCATGACTAAGAAAAGCTGTAGAGCTGAGAAATGTCTGTATTCATGAGGTGCCAGGCTGTCAGCAAAATGGAGGAAGGAATCAAAGCCAATGAAAAAAAAAAAGATAGTATTTTTTTAAATGTCCCTTCTGTTTTGAATCCTTGAGTGTGATGGTCTCACCAGCCCTGCAGGAGAGGAGTGTCCTTTGCTTTCAGACAGCATCTCAGTGTTACACAACAGATCTCACCCAGGATGTTCTAAAACCTCTTATGGTTCCTGTCATGGGATTTAAAGCTGTGGGATGCTTGAATGTTTGCCTCGTTTGTTGTGGATTTTTGCATGCAAAAAGGAAACCTCCCAAATGTGCATGATTACTAATATTAAACAGTCAATGTGTGGTAGAAATAACATTAGATCTTGGTGGAGTTGTAGCCACAGAGCAGTTCTTGCTGGTAACAGCCACAGACTCAGCTGTTCCACCAGGTTATGTCTGCCAAGAGCCCAACTGTTCTGCAATCTATATGTACATAGAGACTGTTGCTGTGGACAGAGCTGCTATTAAAAAGGCACAGAAATAATGATTCCTGGGTTTTTCCATCTCACCCTGAAGTTGGCCTCCCAATGCCCATTGCAGGAGTTGGTTGGTATGAGGAGTTGAAGGCACAGAGAGAAGAGGCGCTTTTCTTTTCTTAACATGGATGTTCTGCTCAGGGCTAGTGGTCAATTGCAGTATGATAGCACTCTTTTCTCTATGTTAGAGCGCATCAGAAACAGTAAAGCAGCAACAGTTCTTTTGGTCAGTGCTGCATAGGAGGAAACATGAACAAAAATTGTCAACCTGAAATTCGGGACATGCAGAGGTGTATGTTTTGAAATATGTATACTATATGTGGCAGAGAATAAAAGAAAAGCTTTTTGAAAGGACTTAAAAGTCGTAAGTTTTGCAGTTTGGACTCTTCACTGGTAAGATTTATTCCCTCTGTTTCTCATCTTCCTTCGGCAAAAAGATGTCACCAGACAAAAAGCTGTTTGGGTGTGCAAGGTTTCACCTTTCTCTCCGGCATGTGATGGGAATCATTTAGTGCATATAGTTAGCTGAAAGCCTTATGCAATATTGTGGACCTTAGGCTTTCAAAAATTTGGGGTTGAGTGCACCAGTACTTTAAAAATGCTTGCTTTTTGTACATATATTCTGGACTTTAAACCTCTAGGATCTGTCTTTAAAAAATTTACATTGGTAACCAAGTTTTAAAGAAAGTTTCAGGAGCCTCCGAGTACAAGCAGGAGCAATCCAATCTCTGTTTTGTAGTATGTTAAGTCCGGTATGAATAGTAATAAAGAACTGAAGCCTTACATCATTTTCTTTTATGTGTAATATATGTACTTCCAGATGAGACACAAATGGGACTTCTTGATATTCATCCAACACAATGCACTGATCATAATTTGGTGATGTGTAGTAGTATTTTACAGATTTTACTGTGATAAAATTTTGAGTTTGGAAACAAATTAGTCTGGCTTATTTGAACACATTCAAACAGACACTCTGGGAACCTGCAGAGCTCTGGGTGTTTTCCATTTCTTACAAGATCTCTAAGGCCAAATTAGAGCAAAATGCATCATTAAAAGGCCATACAACTGCCACAATTGTCTCTCGCCAACCTGTAATTACAAATCGTTCCCACCGATTTGCCCCACTGACCTCCAGTGAAGCAAATGAGCGCTTATTTGGCACTGTGTTGCAAATTGTCCTGTGTGTTTCTTGTCATACGTTGAACTTTTTATTCTTTCCACTTTTTCTTTGTTTGGTGGGAATCACGAGTTGGTAGTATTTGCCTAAAAGTTGTAAAAACAGGAGAAAGAAAAGTATAAAACTGAATAGGGAATGTGTTGGCAGAAAAAAAAAATCCATTTGAAGCCACTGGGGAATTCCTACTGTCACTTGAAATGGCTCTTGTGGGGGAGGATAATACAAAGGCCTGGATTTTTAAACATGATTAAGATAAACAAGCAGCGTTTCTTATCCTCGAGCTGGTTACAATCTAATCCAAGCAGCTTAGTGTAAAAGTGCATTTTTGGCCTTAATTGATATTTTTTAATAATGTCAGTGCACAGTCTGGAACGATCACATTTTGCTTTGACAGCGTAAAGCGTTGTGTAAGTTTTCATCCGTACCACCGAACTATAAACATTGCCTTCGCCAGCGCACCAGAGCTTGAACGTTTGAACTGGGAGCCGTCTTGCCACGAGGGTGGGAAGGGAGCTGTTTGTCTTGCCGCGAGTGGAGCCGTCAGTGGTGATTTGGGGGACATCAGCAGCTTGGCTGTGGTGCAACTTCAGTATTAACTATGAAGAGAAAAATTCTTTAAGTATCGATGGATGCTAAAGCTTCTGTGCAGTGCCTATCACAATATAACCTCCTCGGTTATTTGCTTTAAGAGTGTTAAGTCCATATTACTTGTTGTTGGGGTTTTTTTTAAGTCTGAGGCTGGAGTTGTTGGAATCTCTGTCTGTGAGCAGTGCCTCCACTACTGGTGGGTTATTCCTCCTGACCCTGGAACACGGTCACCTCTAGCCAAACAGACTTTTGCCAGAGAATGCTTCTCTCTTACTCAGAGCCACACTGCCTTGGGCTTAAAGGGGCAACAAAAAAAGAACGATCTCAAAAGAAAAAGTGGATCCTTATTTATCTTATCCGTGGTGCAAATCAAGGCTTTGCCTGGTTGTTGCTGTCCCCAGGGTGTGGGGAGACCCAGGGTGGTTGGGGAAGCTGCTGATGGTGCTGGGAGTCATCCAAGCTACTTCTGTGGCTTTAGATGCTCTTGAAAAGCTTTGGGCATCAGAGCATTGACCCCAGACTGCCAACCCAAGGCAGTGGACCTGACTAAAATGATGCTGATGTAGGTAAAATATATTAGAGAGAGATCTGTAAGCTTTCTGCAGCAGTTTCCATCACTTGAGTTCAACTCTTCGATTTCAGTAGTTTGGTACCTCAGCTTCTTCCCTGTCTCCAAACCCAGGAGCATAGAGGGTGAAATGTACGGAGGCAAAACCTACAGCTTTTCAGAACAGCACTTATGGTTTGATTTAGAGTAAAGGTGGAAAAAAGCTCACCAAGAAAAGAAACAGCAAAACGAAAAGAAACAAAAGCAGAATGCAACAACAGTGAAAAAATCCAACAAACAAGGCCCCCAAAAATCAAGAAAGGAAGATAGAGTAACTTTTTGTTTATCTTTTGATTTTTTTTAAAAAAATCATAATGCAGTAAATCTGTATCAGTTTTATCTTATTCAACCAATTTTTTTTATTTGTAGTGGGAAAATGTTTTTTTTCCTTATGCTCATTTAAACTGCCTTATTTTTTAGTTTTGTATACTTAGCATTTATGGGGTGCAGGATAATGTTGATGAGAGCCAAGCACTTCATGCAAACATTGCTGGCTCCCCACACCAGCATTCAATGAGGGCCAGGCTCTGAGCCGTGTAGGACCTTTGTAACTCCCACTGAAGTAATTTAAAGTTCTGTCATCCAGTACCTTCCACCTATATTGTTTTTCCTTTAAATCTATTTGCAGCATATCTGTCTTTGTCCTTTTGAAATAAATTCTCAATACTTCTCTGTGTTTTCAGAAGCATGAGGTCATTGTTTTTGATGGTGAAGTGTTTCAAAAGAAAAAAAAGCAAAACACTAATTGGCTTCTTGTAGTTTGTTTAAAGAAACAAGCAATGACATTATTTTTATTATTACAGCTTTATCTGAAATCTATATATCTCTTTTACAGTCTTTGTTGGCTTAAAATTATAAATAACATTTTAAAGTTAGTTTGCCTGTGGGAAAACTTGGGACAAGCTGGCTGTGTAATCATGAGGCCAAGCCTAGAGCATCAGAGGAAAGAGCTGAGAGTGAGCACTGGTGAGCAGAAGGGACACAAATAAGGCCCTATTGGGGTGGGAAGGCATGAAACGGGTTAAGCTCCAAAGCTGCTCCTCATGAGAGTAAGTGGGAAATAAGATGTGGAAATGCCATACCTCTGTGTCTGCATGAATGCAAATGGAGTTTTTCTTGAACCTAAGAGCCCAAGTTGATATGACGGAGCACATCCATGTGCATCCAAAGCTGGTCTGTGCAGGGCAGGGCACCGGCTTGTTACAGCTTGTGCCCTTGCATCCTTTTCTACCTGTGGGTTAGAACCATAGAATGGCCTAGGTTGGAAGGGACCTTAGAGATCATTTAATCCAACCTCCCTGTCATGGGCAGGGTTGCCACCTCTCGACTAGACCAGGCAACACATGGGGACTGAGCGGGAATCGAACTCACAACCTCGGTGTTGTCATTGTCAGCAGTGAGCTCGACCTACTGAACTAACCGGCCCAGAGAAGAGGAGCTGGGCTCCTGGTTGGCCCCATCATGAGAAAATTCAAAGCTCTGAGTGCTGAGCTAGCTTGGATTTTAAGAAAAGGAAGAGCTTAGATGTGTGTGCATCCAGGGGCTGCTACTTTTGCTGTCCTCCTTTTGCCTACCTCTAATGCGTAAGGTTGCTCTGAGTTTCCTCTGAGTTCACCACTCCCAGTGTGTAAGTGCTTCAGTTCGTTCAAAATATAAAGTCAGGAATCCCGCTGGACAAGTTCCTCCTTGCTCAGTTAGGTATATACAAAGAAAAATTGGTACTACCATGTGAAACGCTGTGCTGACTGCATCACCAGCCAGCTGGCTCCTTAGGAAGAATTTTAGTCCCCGCTGAAACCTGTGAAACACTTCACAAGTTCACACAGCCTCAGTAGCCGGATCTTGCCAAGGTTGGCTGGGATCCACACCACCTTGCCTGTGCGTAGTTCAGCATGCCAGACTCCTGAAGAGTGTATTTGGAGCTGGTTGAGGTTTGTGTATTTACCAAACACACCTTGTCTGCTTATATTAATTCACATCCTCTTTCTATATCATAATCAAATGACAAATTAATCCTTCATTTCTGCTATACATGTCTGCTCTGGGATGGGGAGCACAGACAACTGTACCCAAACTCAAAGTCTGGTGTCCAGCTAAAAACTCTTTTCAAATGAGCTTCCTATGTCTGTCTTTCTATCTTTTATGCCAGTGAAGAACTCTTAGGAATGTCTGGTAAAGCCTGAACTGATCCAAGGATTGGTGGCAACATGACCATGATTTTGACAGCACAAGACCTAATCTATTGCACAAGATTCTCGTTTATTTCTTTGCAATTTCCAGATCCTCAATGAGGATTAGTTCCCTGAAGATGCCTTTTAAGGCATGGCTGTCCATGACAAGACAACCTGGCCAGTGATCTGAGGCGGAAGGTTATTGGCAAATATGCATCAACTCTAAGTAATACAGGCAACGTTCAAACCTGCATGTAGTGAGTTGACCTTGGCTGGACACCAGGTGCCCACCAAGCCACTCTGTAATTCTCCCCTCTCCAACTGGACAGGGGGAGAAAAAGGATGATGAAAGGCTTTGATATTTGCACTCTATACCTGGATTTAATCTCTTGGATGCCGAGTCAGGTTTTGCACCCTCCATCTCACCAAGTGGATGTTGAATGGCTTTTCCTGAAGAAGGAGCTCACATAAATAATGAAGGCACCCTCAGCAGCAGCAAAAAAGTCTCAATTATAAACACTTACCTGGCAAGGCAGGGAAGGATTTCAGTTTGGCTCACTGACATCTTCAGTCTCTGTTCAAAGAACAGAGCCAAGGATTTTGGGTCTGCTGGTGCTGAACAAGTCAGGCTCCCCAAATAGATCACCAGGAGTTCTATTTTAGAAATGGTCTGGTTTTGCTTTCTGCAAAGATAAGAGTTTAAAATATTTAAGAAAGAAATATGCATCTTCCAGGGCCCATAATGCAGTCTTGATGGGACTTCTGAGACAAATTTTGCAACTGGCATCCTCATTCTTTCCATTCCACTTATAGGTGAATGGAAGACCTACAAAGCTTTAAGAGCAGGGTTCCTTTCCAATCTTTTATATGCATGTATCGCACAGAGGCTTTTGAGATATCTATCAGAAGTGATCTTAGAATTCTATCCAAACTGACCAAAATAGCCATCAATATTCTGTCCAGAACTTGAAGAAATATGGTAAAGTGGAGCTTATAGAATGTTTGGGTATAGAGGACTTAATACAGACAAGTATTTTAGATCTATTCCTCAGCTGTTTGTGCCTTCTACAAAAATAATCAAAAAAGACCCATATTGCAGTAAGGTAAAAGTAATCTCAGCTCAGCTTGTATTTTGGAGACATCCTCTTCACCAGACAGCTTGTGGCACATGGGGAGCTCTGCATGGGTGACTCAGAGGACCAATACATGCCAGGACAAATGCCTTCTACTCCAAGGATACTTACGACTGCAAAGCCCTTGGTCTGTCTGCAGTGGGTTGTTAGAAAGACCTGAATTAATGTGGGTACCAAAGCAGCCTCACTGCAGCAGCATGGAGTTCCCAGCAGGTTCATTTTTGAGGTTGTAGATGAATTCTGAGTAGTCACACCTTCAGTGGTTCTGGTACTCGTACTGTTTAATTTGTGCTATAGAAGCAGTCTGTGACTTCTTTAGGCTGGGTACGAGTTTGTAGTAATCAAACACAGAAGGAAATACAACCCTGATGAGCCATGGTGAGTGTGCAAGTAAATAATAATAGATTTATTTTGGTAAATTATCAGTTTCATAATTTTCTGTCTACAGAGTGTATGACTAATGACTGAACGTATTTAGACTATGTTTATTTAAACTTCAACTATGGTGAGTGTCATTCCTCTGATCTACAGATCATGGCATTGAAATTGTCTTACAATCCAATTTATTTCACGTTGTTTGTCCTCAGTGTTCTCTTTTGCTGGTATCTGCTAAGAACTAAAGATGAGAATTGTTGAAAGTTAAAATACACCATTGTGATGGTTAGGGGGTTGGGTTGTTTCAGGTCGGGATTTTGTGTTTTGGGAATTTTTACTCAAGCAATCTACCAGAAGAGCATGCTTGCTTACTGCATTCCACTGACAATTTGTCATAAAAATAAAAATTGTTTTATTCATTTTGGATCAGCTATGGTAAACAATGTGTGTGTATGTGCATGAGAAAGTGAAAGAAAAGAGAAGGGCTTAATGAATGGAGAACCTGGGAGTTGTGCTGGTTACAGTACAGTAATCCTTTGCTTCAGACAGAGTGGTGGAGGCTGGTAAAAGGCAGTTGGTTGAAGAAAAAGACACTGAAGTTGTTGAAAACATCCAGTGAGTAAGTGGGTGACTTCTTTCTTTGTGGTGATGCGTTTCCCTAAGCCATTTTGCTTAGAGTGAGTTGTCTGATAACTTTGCTCATTATTTGAATGAGAAGTAGGGATATTTAATTGGTGTCATTAAAGGATAGATAATGCTATATCAAGGTGACTGCCCTGACTGATGGGAGTGCTTAGTCACAACCATGTGCTCTTGGAGACTCTGAGTCTAAGATCTATCAGAACTAGTACATTTGTGTTCTTACAAATGATAAGAGAACAAGAGACCCTCTACAGAAGGATTGATTAGGTATTATTTTCCTCCTAATGCCTTAAACTTCATCTGATCCTTTGTAAGAACTTGTGTCTACTTACCCTATTAAATTTAATGAAATACTTTAAGCCATTCAAGTTATCCACAGGTAATACAGAAGGGCTGATAAAAAGCTGATATAAGTGTCTCCTTCAGCAGCAAGATTTTCTTATTGTGCTGAGGCTTGGAGGAGAAATAGATGCTGACACTGAGAGAAAATCCTGCTGGTATGCTGAATGCATTCATGGCAATTAGTCAAGGAGCTATCAAAAAAGCAGGAATTCTTACATATCTTGTGTCTGTGGCATCTTGAGAATATCCTTTCCCAAAGTACAATAAACTTTAGGAGGGAAAGAATGCTACAAGGAAATTCTGGGTATGAAATACAGTGTTTCTTCTGTGTTCTGGTGAGGGGAGTATCGGGGCCAGTAAGAACATGGAGACTGCAATACTAGATCAAACTAATAATCCCTTTAGTGCAAATTTCTAGGTGTTTTTTTTCCGTGAGTTTTTTGATTCTATTTT
>NW_009705326.1:73191-95719 GCF_000703405.1 Apaloderma vittatum
CTTATTGAGAAGGAAGTGCATATGAAATGTTAAAAAAGCAACTGTGCTATTTTATTTCAGAGTGTTACATTTCTCATATAATTATCAGCTACTTTCGCAGAAACTGTGAAACAGTTTCATAGCAGGCTTTGTTTGCAGCAGCTATTGAGCAGTAAAGGTTTCTATCCATATGTCTACTTCTTTTCCTTAGTGATTGCAATCTTCTGCCATTGAAATTCATTGTAAAACTCAGTCTTTGTGGAAACGGGATTTCACTTAATGTGTGTGTATATGCAGAAAGATCTAATCATCCACCTGGGTAAGACACACAATGAGCACATGGACAGAGAGTTAGAATTCAGAAGGAACGTCTCATAAGGGCATTGTTGATTTGGGTCAGAATTTGAACTTTTTTGAACTGACCTCCTCACTCCCAAAAACCACAAGAAAGCTTTCAAGGCCAAATGATTTGTCATAAAAAACTGCATCTGGCTCAGGGACTGCAGTCTGGGCTCCCCTTGGCTGTGGTTGCTTACGGGGCCACAACAGCAAAAAGAAAATATGCTCCGTTGTCAGACACTGGCAGAAGGAAGGGAGTTTGTCTCTGGCGAGGGAGGATTTGCTGGAAAATGGAGGAGAGGAGCAGAAGAAAAAATTACAGGGGGAAGAAAGCATTAATCTGTGGGCCTTGTGATCTCCACTGATGATAGATTCAGGGGTTCACCACAGTAACAGCTGTAGAGGGTTGATGGGTACCTGAGTGTCTCTTGGCAGATACGCGGGTTGTGGTGTAGCACTGTATCCAGATACTCCCAGACCAAAAAACTTGTCCTTTGTTACTGTCCTCTGACTACTTTGCTGCTGACTGAAATGGCATTTGGGTTCATTCCTCAGTATAATCTTTTGCAATCTTAATTAAGAAAAACTTCAAGCAAACGTTGTGTATGCGACCCCGTGATAAAGCTGCCGTGGCCTTGAATCTTTCCTCTCTTCAGATGTTGCTGGGGATGCATTCTTTCAAACACTAATACTGTGTTGGTTCCAGACTGAGCCATTTTAGGATTGTGGTTAAATATCATATTGTTGAAATTACTGCTGTTGATATTAAATTGACTGGATGGTGACTCTTGCTTGGGGTTAGCACAAGAATAAATTCCTTCTCTAACGATTGCTTTCAGGTTCAGCGCCACTAACATTGTGCAGCAAATCTGTTCTGAATGTGCTTAACTCAACCTCTTGGCATTAACAGATGTGTTGCTTCCACTGGTGTACAAAAAACAGATCTTGCAAAATTTCTTTGGTTTGAGAAATCTGGACTCTTGCAATCAAAGGAGTGAACTAAATGTTTAGAATAGGTTTATCTATGTTTTAATTCTTGCCCTGCAGAGATACCATACTGCCTCTTAGATAGGATACCTTTACATTTATTTTAATACCTTTGACAAGAAGTCTCTTAAAATTTGATGTCTCAGTCAGTGCCACATACAATTTCAATGTGGAATATTTTTCACTCATTTTATATTCATTTAAAACCTTCTAGTGCCACCAAAGAACCCCTAAAAAATAGTACTTCTCTGCCAAAGTAAGCTTGAGGATACACAGGGGATACAGGAGAAACACAATGCTCTCAATGCTCTCTTCTACTATTTCTCCTTTGCTTTTTAGAAGCAATATTTCCATCTTGGTTCTTATGTTTGGGTTGTTTGATGTATATGGATGTTGCCGTGTGTTTGTCAAGTGCTTGTAGTTTTCATAACACTGTGAGATGCAAGTATGGCAATAACCCCTTCCTCAGGGAATTTGCAGCCTAGAAAACAGAAAAACAAAATAAGCACCTGAGTCAATACATAGATAAGTTGCTCAGCCTAACTTATGAAGAGCTACAGAAATTTTGCATGTGTGTCTGATAAGTATGTTCTGATCTTGGAAAAGAAATGAGCCTTTTGGAGAGAAGTATAAATGGGGAACACAAACTATCCACACCAGTGTTTGGGTGAGGGGGGAACTATTTGATTTTACTTTTTTTTTTCAGTAGTAGCTGCAGAGCATGAGGCAGGGAGGCAGGCTGAGGGGGCAGAGGTGGGACCTATATATGCTGCAGTTTCTCAAGCACATGTGGTGAAAGCAAAAGTTGTAGGTGGGCAGCCCCCTGGGAGAAGACTGGTGGGACCCTTGTGATGCTCAAGAACGAGCCGTCCTTGAGATGGTGGGAGACAGAGAGACTGTGGCTCAGCTCAAGGACAGGGTGGCCGTGGTCAGCATTGGGTGTCTGCCTTAGGCAGCTTCTTAGATGTTGCATTTAGCTCAAAGGTTCTCTGAGGGGATTTGCAGCCTTGCACCTTCTAGCAAGAGGCCCTGTCTTCTGAACAGAGAAAGGCTGGACTGGAGAGGATCATAAAGCACAAAGTGGGTTTTTTTGAAGATCACTGCTGTTTGTGCTACCGATTGCATGAACTATCTCCTATCTCTCTCCTCTCTTTCTTTCCATCTCCTGTAATACGCAGCATTCAAGTGACCCTAGTTGTGGTTATTTAAACAAACTTTTTATATTCTAGCACCCTATAACAGATTACTTCAAGTCTCTCTTTTCTTACTTGAGCCATTACTAGTCTGATTCCAAAAGGCAAATAATGTTAAGGATTATTTCTGGTGCCTGTAGGGACAACGTGGGAGTCACTGTCTTAACAGACCCTTCCAGAGTCTAATAAAAAGCAATTGCTTCAACAAGGGGGAGTCAACATGTACTCTATGCACATAGAGGAGTTTTGGGGTGTTTTCTTAGTAGGGAAGATTACTTCATGGCAAAGGCTTTGCTAGAGGACTTCACTGTACATTAAAAGGTGTCACATTTTTATTTATAATGTGAAACTGAGTAATTTGCTCCTTTCATTAACCTGTAAAAGTGCAATTGCCAGAGGTCTAACAAAAATCAGCAGAGCTGAGGCCTCCCTAATAATTACAATCAGTTTCCAGCTTTAACTTAGGAAAAAGAAACATGATAGTATTACGTGCAGAGCCATTATTAACTCCGTAAGTATTTGTCATTAATTTTCTGCCTTCTGCTAAGTCTTTTTCACAGAATCACGGAACATTAGGGGTTGTTAGGGACCTTTTGACTTGGTCATTTGCATTATAAATCTTTCCTGCAATGCCACGGGTTTAAGTTTTTAAAATTGAATGTGATTTATGTATACATAAGTCCTTTTGTGTTGTAAACAATGCTAGGAATCCTGACTGAAAAACTAAACAGATCTTTTAATTCTTCTGTTGTTACTAGAGTACCAAACAGTCAAGAATTTTAACACCATCTCTAGTGATGGATCTGATATAAATTGCTAGAGAGAAATCTTCTTAAAGCCTAAGTTTTCCACTGTTTATATAGTCTTAGTTAGCTATTAACAAAGTATAATCAGCTCAGATAAACCTCTGGCATGTTTAGAAATACATGGTATGTGCAAACTTTGACATCTCTATACAGAGCAGGATAAGGTGGAGAAAAGGCTTTGCAAAATCCATTGATATGCAACTGAATGAATCCATTTTGTTTCTTAGCCTGGTTTCTGAAAGACCAATGCCACTGTGGTGGCTGAGAGATACTGCCAGTTCTCTGGATAATAATTTTTAAGCCCAGTGGGAAAAGGCTCAATATGAATCGAGTTATGTCATTATTAGACCGCAGAGTAGCCCTATTGTAAAGGGCGGTTCTGGAAGCCTGAGCTGTAGAGAAGGCTTCGGATCAACATGTGTCTTACACCCCAGGGAACCCCTCCACAAGACAGAAACCCATAAGAAATGGGCCTTGTTAATGCTAGTGTTGATTGTATTTAATTAGAGCATGAGGCTGGGAAGCAGTAAATCTATTTGTTGGTTGTTGGTTTTTTTCCCGACTCAGACCTTGACTTGCTTCAACTGCTTGGGTAAAATTTTTACCCTCATGAATAATCTTTAAAAAGATTAAAAAAGTTTTGCTGTCTATCCTACTCATGGCAATAACCTTATGGTTTACCTAGAGAAATGACATTTAGCCTTTGTGTCATCCAAACCCACTTTTCGATACTCTGAGTGTGGTGATATTCTCATTAACAGAGATGATCCTGAACTTGGATACTTAACAACTTATTTCATCCTACAGGAAGCTTGATCTAGTATTAGCATAAGGCCCTTTCAGAGGTTGAAAGGGCCAAAAAAATCTCTTTTGTAACATCATGGTATTTCTAGGGAAGCACAAACACTAAGCCAGTGTTAAGGTTAGGGTGAAATCTGTCCAAGTCAAATCATTAGAAGCCTTTGCCAATTGCTTTGGTAAACTCAAGCTTTTAACATATTGATTAATTCATGAGAGAAAAGTCCTCATAAGGAAATTCAAGAAGCACACTTCTTACCTCACAAGTTCAAACTCAATTTTCGCTTTGATAAAAAAAAAAGCATGGTAAAAAGTTTGGAAATACCCACTGGAAATCAACAACCGGTCACTATGTTTTTCATCCGTACATCAGGCTGTTAACCTAATAGGAACACATTGATAAGGATGTTAAAAACCTGTTTATAAATTGATGAGAGAAGTCATGAAAAGCAGAGAGGCCTGGGAAGACTCCCCTCCCAGCTACTTATCAATCTGCAGATATTTTGCAGCCCTCTGAGCAACCAATCCAAAACGCTGCCTGCTTTCAGACATATCAGGATGGAGTTCTAGCAGCTGGAGCTGAGTGAATAATTACTTCAATTAAAATGCATTCAGCAAGAGGTCAGTGAATATTTGGTGTAACAACGTATATAGTACTTAGCAGCTTAAATGTGTGCAGATTTTTCAGCTATGTATATACACAAAGTGTCATTTTGGGCCAGTGGTGAGAAGATCAGGATAGCAGCCAGGAAATCTGGTTTTTATAGCCTTGCTTGTCCGGTGGTGGGCTGTGGGGCTGGAGGTGTGATGGGGGGCCGGGGGCCAGTGGCCACAGGTGAGGTGTTGCCCTCCCTGGGATGTGACTTAGAGAACATTTGATCGTGTGTCATGGAGCTGAACTGCAAACTTAGTGACATTGTATATGAATACTGAGCACGCAGCTGGGTTGCCCTCTGTTATGATTACGCAATAACTACACAAAAATGCTATTAAGCTACACATGAAATTAATTGAAGATAATATGGAACAGATCCACAAACTGTCTCCATGGTCTGCCTGAGACACTGTGGTCTGGTATCCACAAATACAGATCTTTTTCTAGGTCTTATAACCCATTTTAGTTGTCACCAGCAGTTAAGGCACCTGAGAGGCTGGTCAGGGAATAGCATGTCCTAACTCTTCAGTGACTCACTTGTCCTGTTTGTGGAGATATTAATTCAAACCCCATGAACACTTCATCTAGATAGAATATATTATCGATTTGAAAGAATTTTCCTTTCCTCTATTTTAGCCTTTCACTATGACTATCTCTTATCTCCAAAAATCTTTACTCTTCCCCTCTTTTTGTCCTTCAAATCAAATGGTTCAAGTTCATTGAGCCTAAACCAACTGGCAGGAAGCAGGGTGCTGCCCATGTAAGGGGCCCAGACCTGAGCTGCAGCAATTGCACCAAGTTCCCAGTAAGTCATTGAGGAGTCTGCTGTGAAGTACAAGGTCACACCATTAAGCTTTGCTGCTGTGTACTGGATCAAGTAGGAGATCATCAGTGAGGATGCAGCTATTGACTTGCATGTTGATTGCACAACATTTTAAAGGAATATGTTTTACTCAAACAGGGTCATTAAGGATCTGAGCTGTAGCAGTTCAATTTTTTTTTTTTCCTGGAACAAAATCTTATCTGATACAAAGAGAGTGAGAACTCGTTGACTTAGGTCTTCCTGTATTCAGTCCTATGGCCACTCATGCTCTTTCTGTAGCCTTTCCCGTCGTATTTTTTTTTAAAGTGGCATTAGTCAGACCCTGTAATAAAGACAGATGTTTTATTGTTGGTAAACTATGTAAACTAACCTTTTTAAAGTCTTATTTTAAGGTATTATTTTTTCTACGCTTTGATTTTTTTTAATGGCTATTTTTTGTATCACTTCCACAATATCAATCTCACTGTAGCAGTACCGATTATAATTTGCAGTAGTTTTCCAGTTCTTCTTTCAGTTCTTCTGCTTTTGCAGTCCTCTGTTTGCAGATCCCTTTTGCAGCAACACTGAATAAAGGACTTGGGTTCAGCTGCTGTAGCTCATTAACCTAAATTCCTTCAGAGCTGCTGCCTTCCAGAGACAAGTCCCACTGTCTTGCGCATGTTGTTTCTTCTATCGTTTTCCACGTTGCTTTGTAAAAATACATGGGTTTGGAGTTGCTTCCCAAGCAACCCAGGCTGCTGCTGTGTTAAGACTGTCCTGCCTTCATCACTGCTTGCTGTTCCCCCGGGCTCCGTATCAGTCAGTCACTATATTAGCAGAAAAATTACCTTTGCCTCCTGGACACTGATTAAAATGTTCTGTGGCCTCAAGCATAAAAATAATTCCTGAAGAAACGTCTGCAAAGGCGCATCCCTCGTGTGCGATTTCCCCACTGATAAATATTTTTGAGATCTGTCAGTTAACCAGGTCTGAATTCATGTAATGCACACTTTATTGGTAGTCTGTCGTGCTAATTTTTAATACGAGTGTTGCAACACACTAAATTAAACATTTTACAAAAAGATGATATTGATACAACCAAACTTCAGCAGCCAAACTTGCAATGTTATTAAAAAATGAAGTCAGGTTGGTTTGACAAGATATTTCAGCGACTGAAGCATGCTCTGACATGGTATTGACCATATTCGTCTTTATAAATTGCATTTTATATTAACTTTTACATTCATTTCCCGGAGGTTGATGTCAGACTCTATAGTGGTCCTAACTGTCTGCTTGTACTTTTTTGATGTTGGCACAGCATTAATTCCCTGCTAAAGATTTTTTCCTGTCACAGTTTGCAGGCCAGAATTCTTTACTAGGCTTTAAGACATTTGGATCTTGCTGCTTTATGTTTTATTTTTATTTCACATAGATGCTGCCTGAGAATGTTTTCAGTTTTTCATTACGTGGAGAGGTGTTCATCATCTTTACATGATGAGAATTCATTGTCCTACTTGTTTCAGGGCACGATGCTTTTGTCACTGGTAACAATTCAACTTTTGGTGTTGAACAAAAAGTGCCTACATAATTGCTAGGATTATAATTGCTGGGATTTCATTTTCTATAGGAATTTATAGAAAAACTTAAAGAGTGCAGAAATACAGCTGAAGAAGAATAATTTACTGTAGGGAGTAGATGAGCACTCTGTTCTTAGAGAATTCTCCTATCTAAAATGAAAGTTCAGTTTGGCTTCTGGAGCAGCACGCTGGGTAGTTTTCCCTTTAAAGACTTTTTCTCCGTTTGCAGTGAAACCTTTTCATGTAGGGCTTTGCTTCCTTGAGAAGATCTCCTGCTGCTTAGTGTCAGTAGATACACCCACGGCTAGTCATGAGGTAGATGTCAGAAAGGCATCCTGCCGGGTTTGGATTCCCAAGGCAAGCCAAGTGCCCTGCTCAAGGAGAGGAAAGAAGCTGAACGCTGCCTCATACAGCAGTCAGTAATTTTCCCTAGTGAAAATGAAGCTTTGAATATAAAGCTTCGTATTCCCTCCCCCACGACCCTAATTGAAATACTTCTCTTGTTTAAAAAAATAAATCACTGCCATTTCATGTACTCGTGCATGGCATGAACCAAAGCTATCTACTTGTACATTATAATAACCTATATTATTGTGACTTTATTATATTTGCTTTTTGCTGTTTGAACTTTTAGTCTTTGATGTTAGTGTGAGCTGTAGCAGCATGACCAGTAACTCATATTTCCTTATGTCCTGTCCTATTGCATCCCATCCTGTCCAACATCTGTGTACTGTGCTCGTTATATGCAGAGCTGACTGTCTTCCAGTGGTGCATTAGGCAATCTGAAGAAGAGCTGAAACACATGACAGCATTACCACAGCTTAAGGAATTACTATGATTAACTGACTGCTACAACTAAGCAGTACTTCCAACATCAATCTAAGATGCTATTAATGAAATATGTACAGAAGCCTGGTCATCTGTCTTCAAGAATGGTGCCAAGAAGGGCTGCTAAGATGAGCAGAAAATTGGAAAATGTGTATATAGGGATCTCACTGAAGAGATGCTAAAGATATAGTTTGTTTATTTATCTAGAAGAATGAAGACTGAGTTTTGTTTTCCTGTAAATATATGAGAAGATTATTCTATCACTAAAGGAAATTGAACTTCATATTCTTGTCTAATCTAGATTGTGCCAGAATATCATGTTAAATTAGATTGGGTTAGTTGCTGGTCTTTGAACTTTTCTATGCCTTTTCTAGGAAATGGGAAGCTTGAACTTGGTCATCGTTTTTGAGAATGTTGTGAAGTTCTTCAAAGGTCCAATTAGGTTTTTTCAAGTTATGGGCAGTGTCAAGTGGACTGGATCAGAGGTCTTGGGGTAACTTAGTTTCCCATGGCTTGCAAGCATGCTGTTAATTCTTTTAATGATAGACAAAAGGAGAAGATGGAGGGTCCTGTGACCTACCAAGCACTAGGTACACAGACTGTATGGCTCGAATTATGCACAGACAAGACTCTCATTTGAGTCAGCCTGTATAGAAGGTGGGGGACTGTGGAAACCATGGGTTGTTGTTACCTAGGCAAGAAGCAAACCGTGGACTGTGGCTGGTCGCCATGGACTTGTCCTCCCCTTCCTATGCTGCTGGCACCTGGACTCAGAAGCTTGGTCTTCAGAGATGGTGGCTTGTGTTGCTCTGGAAAGGCTGCATTTATGGCTGGTCCTCCTATACTCTGGAAATCCCTACAACTCCTACTGCCACTGGGAACACAGCAAAACCAAGCACAAAAGTTCTAGTGAGAGCAGCTTTACACTGCTTTTAATTGTCCCCCAGTCAATCATCTGCCTTCCCCCTCAATGTTTTCTGACTGGCCAGTTATTGGATAGATTCAGGATGATCCTGGAAATATGCTTGGAAGACTTTTTTGTCTTTTGTTTTGTTCAAAGAGAAATAATTAATTCCCCTCCTGCTGAATTCAATTCTGTTGCAACTTAGTTTTTATGCCTCATCTTACCACTTGACAGGCAAATATGTTTGTGTAAGAACTGGCTTATTAAAGTGGGATAGCCCAATAAACCAGAAGTAAACCCATTGAATCCCAGTAATATCCTTGCCTAACAAATGCCAAATCCCATGCAAGTGTCCTTGTTTATTGTTCCAGATTACATAAAAGTTGTGCCAGCCAGTGATGGGAAATAAACTCTTATTTTTCTTCTGATATTTGAGTTTGTGGGTAAAAGAAGAGAGGAAACATTCAGCTCTTTGAACAGAAATGCCATCTAACCTCAACCCTGAGGTAGAAGCCAGACGTCTGGATGCTGTCTGTATGCCTATGCTGGAGGTCTCTGGGAAGGTAATTTCAGGGCAGAGATGATCCAGATTATTGGGTGCCAGATAGCTGGATACTGACCACAAATATTCAGTCCCATTTGGATGACCAATGTTTGTGTTATTCTGGAGGTAGGTGTTTCTTTCTGTCTTTTGGAACTACCAGGGCTTTGCCTTTTTGTGTGAGCATCCCCGGGGAGGCAGAGTTGTTGAGTGCAGCAGGTCACCAGCAGTTCCATCATTTGGAGTAGTCTCAAGCTGTTTGGAGAGAAAAATATTTCTTTCTCCTTCTTAAAAGCTAATACCACACTGGCTTTTGAAAACCTTTCTTTGCTCAAGTATTTGCCTGGCGTATGTGAATCCTGGTGTTGTGTGGACGTGGGCTGGGTATTTCAGTAGCTGCAGAGTAATGTGTTCCCATAGCAATGGAGAAACCTTAGTACCCTGTACAAGCACTTGAATGATTCACTATAAGGAAGGGCAATCAAGAGAAAACAGTTGTAAATCCTACAGTGTCCTAGTCTTTTGAGAAAGAATCCTGTCTTTTCCATGCTGTGGAGGAAATGCTGGTGTGCCAGTACTTGATCAAGCTGAAGAGATGGCTGGTATGATTGCATGTACTGGGGTGACAGTGCTTACCTGGATACGTGTTTAGTATCCTGGCTGTTGTCCACAGCTGACAGCAGGCAGGATTGTCCTTTTTCGTGTCTGACCACCACGCCTTGTGTGAAGAGAAGGAATTTGAGAACAGCTTTTTCTCTGTAGTGCTATTCTCCATTCAGCCTTGCTTTTAATTAATGCAGAGTGAAAAAACCTGTGCATTGCAAATACTGATGCACTGAGCTATTGAGCATACAGCTGCATAACTATGGTTTTGCCAACTTTTAGGAGCAGCCAGGTTTGGGAGAGGGTCTGACATGATGAATCGAGATGGAGGAGATTCTGAGTATATTTTCTGTAAAATAATCTACTACTCTTTCTGAAGGTTCTTTGCTTGATAAAACACAGAACCAGAGAAGTAGGGGGAAAAAGGTAATCTGGATTATATAGCCAGATTGTCTTCTCCTGAACAGTGGCTCTTAACAGATAATGCTAAGCAGCCTGGAGAGCCACTTGGACTTCTCCATTAACAGCCTCTCTCTTTGGGACCAGAGGTTACAGCTATATCACCTGGGTTTGGTGGTAGAAAGGTTTGCTAGGACAAGTACATCAAGGACTTAAAGCAGGTTAGGGCAATTTGTGCCCTATCAGTAGCGCTGTGGGGTTGTGCCGGGATGTGTTGCTCTGGCTTGTCAGACAAAAGCAAGCATGGTTTTGCAGGTATGAGTGTGCAAGAAGGAGCTTCAAGGGCTTCTAGACAGCACAAACCTTGAGAACCACTCCTGTAGTGACCTTTAAGAACTTTTGTGAAAACAATGGGCAGAAATGACCCCTGTGTACTTAACGGAAATTATACTGTATTAAAGAGTTATTTAATTAGTAGGAACAGGCATATTGAGATCCCCTATCTGGAAGCTAAGGTCAGGTAAATTGAAACAGGAAAGATGGGTAACACTTTACCAGCCAAGGTTATAGCATCTGCAGTAGCTTGCCAGCGGATGTGGGATGTTCTTAATTACCTGGAATATTTCAATAAAGATTAAATATCTTTCTGAAGTAAATAATCTTAATGTGACCACAGCACGTCGCTTCATTTCTCAAGAGCTCCTAGGAAGTTTCTGCAATTTATCTAGAGTAGCGGATCTAAATTCCTGTGCTTGTGGTACTCTTCTTGCTTCAGAACGTAGCTATCTATGCTTTGATTATTTCTGCAGATACTTAAGTAGTAAAATTAAAGGGGTTGATTGTCACCAATTTCAGGACTTCATACTTTTAGCCTTAAATAATTCTCAGGATGAGTTTGTTTTTTTTTTCTTTGGCATATTTATTATATGTGAAAAAAAAAGCATGCTTGAAGTAAGATGCCTTGCGTAAGGTCACATGTGAAGACTGTGGCATGACTGAGAGTAGAAATTTATCTTGAATTTTTTATTCTTTTTTCATATGTTAGCACTAAGGAGAGCCTGTAACATCTGTACTGATACATACTCTACAGTTAAACTAGCTTTCTAATACTTACACCTAATGTGGTGATCTGGAGGAGTCCTCTGTCCATTGCTAAGAAATAACAGCAAAAAAAAAGCAAGACAAGTCTCGTTCATTTTGCATCCCACTTTTGAGCTGAAAGAAGGGTTTAACTTGTGAATTTAAATCACTGTTAGCAGATACTCTTAGCTGGCTGGCTGAGAGAACCTTGACAGAAGTTGTAGTAAAAACAGATAAATATCGTACATAGCATGGCCTAGGCTGGAAGGGACCTTAGAGATCGTCTCATCCAACCTCCCTGTCATGGGCAGGGACGCCTCTCAGCTAGATCAGGCAACACATGGGGACCGAATGGGAATCGAACTCGTGGCCTTGGTGTTATCAGCACCACGCTCTAACCGACTGAACTGAGAGATGTTGAGTATTGTTCACCACAGATAACTTTTGATCACCTATGCAAGGACAAGGAATAATGGGTACAAGCTAGAACACAGGAAGTTCCACCTGAACATGAGGAGAAACTTCTTTACTGTGAGGGTGACAGAGCCCTGGCACAGGCTGCCCAGAGAGGTTGTGGAGTCTCCTGCTCTGGAGACATTCAAAATCCTCCTGGATGTGTTTCTGTGTGACCGACTCTGGGTGATCCTGCTCTGGCAGGGGATTGGGCTAGATGATCTCTAGAGGTCCCTTCCAAACCCGAACATTCTGTGATTCTATGATTCTATCCAGGTCTACTGATAGATTCTAGCAAAGACAGACCAACAGAATCATCATACACTTTCCATTTTTTATGTTAATAATATGACATTTCCTCTATCAAATCAGCAGCAATGAGGTTGGAAGCTCTTTCACAAGGCTTCTCATTCTGTTCCTAAACAAAAAAACTGCACAATTGTGCCTTTTTACTACTTTAATTGATAAACAGCAACACAGTGTGAATTCGTACAGTGCCTTTTGTCTCTCAACATTACCGTACCTAAGAGAGGTAGACAACCTTCTTAAATTCATTCAGAGCAAGAAAAATAAAGATGAGGAACATGTAACTTGGTGAATCAAACAGTGCTAGAGCTGACAACAAAGTTCCTCAAGTTCATCTCCGCTTACACGTGGTTGTCAGCTACCCGTAATCAACCCATTCAGTCATGGCTTGTAGCTTCTGTTTTAGGATATGACTAATGACAGTGAAATGCATAACTTGAGCTCGTTTTCAGAATCTGAGCCATAAACAATTTTAAGAGCAAGCCTTTTTAAATGTCTCTCAACATCATCTGCCATTTTAAAATATTCAGGCCTGTTTTAATGTAAATGTTGTTGATCTCTTTGTCTTCTCAGGAAGATAACATGTACTTTTGGGCTGATTTCAATCTGAGAAAAGCCAAGCTATCACAATCATTCCCTCTAGGAAAAAGAATATGCTATTAACTGAACAATCAGAGGGGTGAAGTTTATTTTTTCAAATAATTTATTTTAAATCTTGAAATATATCAAAGAACACAGTGAATCAGCAGAGCTTACCTACAGCCTTCTAAAAGTTCTTTAATGTTCACTCGACTCAACTTCTGCTTCTGAAGGTATTTGAGAAATCTAAGAAGTCACATCCTTTTTTTACAGAAACCTCACTTAATTTAGGCCCTGAGCAACAGCTGTGAAGATCAATAGCCCACTGGTGGCAACGAATAAATTATACTGGGAGGGTTTTTTTAGCAAGTAAGAAAAAAATATAGTTTTAGAATAAAACTAGAAGTTGATAATGCATTTCTGGTATATTAATAAGATTTCCTAAGAGCTTCTGCATAGATATATATGGACAGATTGCTGTAATTCTTAATCCGAGTGGATATTGGAATAAATATTTAATCAAACCATTTATAATGTGAATCATAGAGTGAAACATAAATCTCATGTACAAACTTCGTATTTCTTGTTCTGAATTTTGATGCAATATTTATTGAGTAAGATCAAGTTAAATCATCTTGGCTAGAATAAATGGATTTCCCAGAGTTATATGTACTCTATTTGTCATTTACCCAGCAATCCACCTGTGGACATACTTTGTTTGCTCGTGTTCCTCCAGGAACAAATGAAGTAATAAATCTCCTAGTATTTTTGATTTCTGCATCCTGAACTTAAAAGAGTAAAACTAAAAGTAGTGGCAGTGTCAGTAGGTTGGTCTGTAATAAAGGGGAAAGAAAGCAACCCAGCTGTAATTCATTGACGTTTTTTGTCTCAAGTATCTCTTCAGCAGGTTGGTTCTGGTTTTATAGCTGGTTGCGCTATGAACAGCAGTAATGATATAAAGCAATGCATACCTGCATTGTTATTAGATCAGAGGGACTTTCGAAATAGGCGTTTCAGGAGACTGGGCTGTCCCCAAGCCATCTGTTAGAGAAGGTGGGACAATTTGAGCATCTGATGCGTGCTGATGTGGTACACTCTAAACTCTGGTTTTGTATATCTAAAGGCAAGTGCCCCTTCTTCCTGCCAACTCTCTCATACCTGAAGACATTTCTGTGGCCTGGTACCATACCTTTCTTTTTGGACAAAGTTCCTAGTTATCTACTTGCCCTGTTAAAATACACCTTTTTATTTTTTTTTTTCTTGCTACTTGCTATGTAGCATTTGGAACTAAAGCGGCTGCTTACAGTCAGTGTCTTGCAGAGGAGATGTTCTGATCTATGTCCAAAGTACTTCTGGTTTGGTCCCACACTGAGCAGTGAGGCAGATGGGCCAAATGCTGAGAGAACACAGAGCTGCTCTCCTGATGTGCTGCACACAAATAAACATTTTATGCTGCTTTTGATCCAAATCCTGAGATTTCCCTGCACTTCTTGTTCAGTGCTACAGGTGTGAGAAACTGAATCTTACGTAGGAGGCCCTTAAGAGATCTGGTGAGCTCTGGAGCAGCTTTTCTCTAAGTTGCACTGGCTCCTTTGCTACTCAGATACTTTAGTGATAAGCATAGTATAAGCATTAGGATCAAGAAGTTAGACAGTCAGAAAAGAAAAAGAAGCAGAAGAAGGAATTTTGAGCACAGTGGATAAAGAAAAAGCTTTTGAAGGATTAAAAAAAAAAATAAATTGAAGTGTTTTTGACCATAGGGATCTCAGATACCAGATTTTGATTGGCAAAGTAAATCTGTGCTTTATGCAGCCCAAACATACAGAGCACCAATGACCAAACAAAAACGTAATCTATCTCTTGTCGTTGAATTAGAGATAATATCTAACATATGCATGTAATTACAACCAGGATTACATATATATGAGAGCCAAAGGAGAACTCTTAACATCTATGCTTAAAGAACCAGTGAGATCTTTTCAGTTCTGTGGGAATTACATGACATCATGTTCATTTTACAAATATGTTTGTAGTTCCAATACACTGATTTCTGTTCCTGTTGAGTTACTATTATCTTACTTCTTTTCTTGACAGATGTTTAACCTGGAAACCCTTAGTTACATTGTCTGGGGGACCTGGAAAACTCAGGAGATAGATGAAGGACCAAACTTCAGGGCTAGGTTGTCCTCAGATGCTATGTATGTATGGTCCTGGCTGAAAAAAATACTGACTGTGGCAAGGACTGAGCAAGAGAAGAAAGAGGAAAGAAGAAAACTTGATGAGAATGTAACCAAAATTGTAGCAAATTGTGGTGACTTTTGTAAGCGCTTTCCACACCTATGACCTAATTGCTGTGTAGTTCACTGTCATTAAAATAGCAACACCTATACCACTCTCACATCTCTCCTACCTGCATGTCAGATGCGGTGGAGAAAATCCAACTGTCCAACAGAGAGATAAGAAATGCCTCTCACTTGATAGCAGCTGAACTTATTATTGCACATATTATTACTGATACTTATCCCTTAAAAGCCATGTATATCACTTCTTTAAGTAGGCAGGGAAAGTCCAATAATTTTCCTTGGTTCCTCCTGGAACAGAAGAGTTCAATTAGCGCTTAGTTGCTCTTAAAAGAGGTGGCCAGCTTGAAATTCTTCCCATCAGAAAGGTCCCTCCTTACTTTATGAGTCTAGATACATCCTCCTGGAGAAGTATCTTTCTTCTCCCTGATGTCCTGCACTTCTTGGCAATGCCCCTGGTGTGAGCTGCTGGTCAAGGAACAAAACAGCAACACAAGAAGCATGAGAGGAAGGAGCCTCCTACTCCCATTGATTTGGAAAACTAGTCAGATCCTTGCGTACTTTAACTCCTGACTACTTTTGCACCATACCCACTAATGTCTGCATTTGTAATTTTTGAAAACCAGTTATTTGTTTGCATTTCTGGTCATGATCATGCAAAACAGAAAAAAATAACAATTACCTTGGATTTCCTACCAGGATAAGGCACTCAGTTTTTTCCTGCAGCTTAGTTGTAGCTCCTTAGGGACTAATAAAATTGTAATACTGTATCTTGTTTAAATCATTAAGTGACTTTATCCAGTTTTGTAGAAGAAAATATTGTCAGATTATCTGTCTGCTTTGATGTAGGAACTTTTCCTTGGGTAAAGATTTTTACATTGGGTAAAGATTTTTCCATTGAAATCTTATTCATGTTGCTTTTTTTATCTTATTATTTTTACACGTGGACTCTATTATCAGCTTAGGAATGAAATGATGCTTCTATATTTTGTTAAATAGAGAGTTCAATGAAAATATTAATCTTTCTGGCATATTTACCCAGCATTATGAGTAGCATATCTATGGTGTCAGTGTTAATGATTTTGTGTAGGAAGGAATGACATCTCTCTGTTGACCCTAAAGCACTTTGGGTTTGCCAAGTATTATTTTGCAGCGCAGACCTCTACTACTGATTACTCTGGTCCCATGAAAGGATATATTAGCTGTAACATTGATTTTTTTTTTTTCCTTCTGCTCTTACATAAATAGGAAAAAATGTGTTTGCTACAATTCATTTGAAAGGGAATCAAACAAGTTTTTTGCATTTCCCTAGCCTGAGCTGGCAGGAAAGTTTAGGTCCTAGATGATACTAAGGTGGTGGTGCAAGAAAGGGTAGGTTTTTAAGTCATAGGGTAATGACCTGTGAGTGAACGTTACTGAGACTACACTGCTTTGTTCTACTGCAAACTGAGGTGGAAAAAAAAAAAAGTTGACCTTCCCCAGGAAAAACTAAAAGCTGGGCTCTGAAATGGAAGGGGGTAGCCTGAACTGATGTGGCATCCTGGCCAGGACCCGACCACTGCCTGTAGTGGAGGGCACCAGTCATACTTATGGGTGTACCTGTCCTCTGAGCTTGATGGGCTCCCAGTGCTGCAGTTTAACTCTTGTTGTGCTGTCAAGCCTGCATCTGGCTCCTGAGTTTATTTTTAGAAGTGATTTGACAGAGAGCGTAGTGCCAAAACATGGTCTTTCCCTGTGGAGGGGAGCTCTGATTATCCCTTTAGCTGCAGCATTCCTGTTTGACTGTCTCTAATCTAATCTACCTCTGGAGGCATGTCTATACTGCGCTCATTACTGTGGTATGTGAGCGCTTTGTGCAGTGAGCCGAAGAGCAGAGTGAAAACCAAAAAATCCCCCAGGCAGGGTCCTGCACCATATTTGGCGTCTCTGTTTTTAGGGAGGTGCTAAGTGGGGGACTGTGGAGTTTGCCATCCCCTTTCTGTACCTTCTGTATGTGGCCCTGGGGTGGTTATCACTTGCTGCGTTTCCTGTCCTGCCACTGTGTGCTGGAGAATTTCCTATATGTGGGCTTCCACCAGAACCTATGGGTCTAACACATCACAGTGACACTGACTGTGGTGAGGCTTCTGCAGCTCTGCCCAAATAGTACCCTCTGAGTTGCAAACCAACAATATCCCTCGTTAGCAGCATATTTAATGCTTCGGACCATTTCAGAGTGATGTGATTTTCAAAGTCGCTTTTGTTTCCTGAACTTTGAAATACTGATTCACCCTCTTCCTCCAGCTTGGACAGGACTGTAGCTTCCCTTGATGTGTGACACTTCACTTACAACTGGTCTTTGTCTTTTCCCTCTCCTGAGCCTATATGATCCTTTAATTGCTATGCAGTCTGACCATGCCAGGCTTTAGTCACAAGGCCTGAGTGTGTGTTTGCTTTATGTGTGTAATACCTGGAAGGCAGTGGATTTTGTCCTATTTCTTGGTGCAGAGCTGAATTGCTGCCAGATATGTGGAGTGCAGAAGAGCCATGCACAGAAAAGTACGAATACAACCAATTCACATACTTGGTGGCAACTTAGCATGTTAGCGTCACGTTTTCCTGCAGCTTTTCCCTGTTATATCCAGACTGTTAGGAAAAAAAATGCGAGGAAAGTGCTGTTTTGGGTTGGAGCCTAGGTCTCCGGAAGATGCAGTTCACTATGCTGACTACTCACCACCGTTCCTGGTGCTGTTGAGGTGTCTGTCTTCCTTCCAGCTACATGTCCTGGTGCAACATTGCAAAGAAACATACTTGTCTGTGATCGTGCTGATGCTCAAGTGTTTCTTCTTGTTGGCAAACGGATCCCTGTGACGTGGAATACTTCTGTTTTCAGCAGTGATGGAGAGTAAGAGGTACTTGTTCTCCATCTGCTGAGCTCCACTTAAATTGTTATTCCTTCATGCTTTTTCCACTCTTCAAAACATAAAATGGGTAGAAAGAAATGAAGCTATAAAATAACAGCTCTGAATTAATAAAGCTTAATTGTGCCAAGTGCTGTTAAAAAGAGCATTGCCCTCGGTACGCTCTCAACACTTCAGCTGTAACAACTGCTGGGAAGAGAGGAAAGTTGTTCATTTTTACCTGCCTGGATATTGTGGGATTAACAGACCCCACACTAGGTCTGTCAGTGTTAAAATCATTGTCTGGCACAAGTGGAAATCCTGTGGAAGCATCTACGAATGCGGTTGAGCATCACCAGCTAATAGCCTGGCTGTTAATATGTAGATCTACGGGATTGCCAGTGAAAATACATAGGAATGGGCTGGGCACTGCTTAGACAAAAAGAACTGGTAGGAGCATGCATGGTGCTGCTGGGAAAGGGGTGGGATTTTTACTTGAGTCATCACAGACTGATGTGGGTGTCATGTCTCTTGGACGAGAATAACTGAGCAGTGTAATGCTGATCTATCATAAACATTTATTTAAAGTCTTCTGGGAAACTAACTCAAACCCAGGCAGGGGTCCTGGTGCTTTAGCTGACTGTCAACCAAAACTGCTTTGTATTCATAGGTAGGTAGCAGCGTGTCTGAAAATCTGCCAGTTTTTTGATTTAATTGCCTATGAGGACTGTTTCACCATTAGGGCTATTTTCTATTTTGCATTCTCTAAGGAAACACAAAAGCAGGCTTCTCCACCAGTAACAGGGAAATGTGAGGATCCCCAGGATGGGTGGCTTTGCTGGGGCTTGCAACTCTGTTATGGGTGACCAGAAAAATTTTGTCAGAGTCCACACAGCGTGCATTGAAGCTGAAATATTTTGTTGTAACATCAACGATCAGGGATGTTTTCTAAAGGAAGTATTTGGGAACCAGTGTAGATCCTGATTGCTTCTGAAAAGGAGAAAGAAGGTCTCCATCAAACCTCTCACCTTTTCTACCTTGAAATAGATATTTTGACTGTACTGGTCTTCCTGTAAAATTTGAAAAGGTTTTCAGTCCAATAATGAACTCAAACAGAAGAAAAGAAGTTTTCCTTTGTTCAGCTCTTTGTTATATTAGGGCAAGGAGATTCATAGGCCAACACATCTGAGAACCTGAAAGCCCATCTTTGGGTTTTGTCAGTAAGAGGATGCATGTCCAGTGAAGTACAGGCTGAAAAATCTCTTTAAAGGCTCGTGCTGATTCTCACTGATGCTGAGATTGATCTTTTTTTTTTTCTATTCCTTTGATTATTAATTGTTAGTTTTCTCTGAGGTAAGGAAAACTAGTCACTCAGAGCAATAATCTCTAGTCTGCACCTGTCAGATAAAGATATGTGATTAATTGACTGGAGGGAGAAAGCTGTCCCATTTAGATTATTAGTTTTGTGATATTGTCATGGGGCTACAGGTGGGGTAGCTGACCAGCTAAGTACAACTGCTTGAAGATCCTGTAGCATGACTGCATTGCTTATACGTAGCAGCAGGTCTGGAGCTGCACTGCACTTTTATTTATATATCAGATCTGTGCACTAAACATGATTTATTTGGCGCCTGATGGAAATATTAGACAGTAGAATAAACTGAACAGTTCTAGTTGCCAATACTCAGAGTTATTTAGAAATTCAAATTAGAGGTCTTAGAGTGCAGCCCTGCCAAGAAGCAGTAGCATCTAGGGCATTAAATCAAGAAGAGCTGAGCTCGGATTCCAGCCTCACTACTGACATAGTGGATAGTGCTGGGAAGGAAAATAATTTTTGTTAACATTTTTCAAAGGTGGCCGTTTGCTTTGGGTGCTGAAGCTAATGTGCTAGGTGCTTGCTTTTTGGTGCCAGAGCCAGGAACTGGTGCAAATGCTTAGGGCTCGCTGCTGCTGAGAATTGGTCATGGCCATCCTCATATTTGACGAGAGGACACTAAAGATGAATGGAGCCTTTTGAAAATTCTGGTGATGAGCATGTGAACTGGGGTGACAGCACATGCTTCAGTATCTTTCAACCCCTGATACAAGTACTGGGGGAAATGGTTAGTTTAAATAGAGAAAATGGCAGCAAGGATTTTGGTACAGTAAAGAAAGAAGAAAGATGAAATTTGCAGAATTTATAGCAGTTCAGCCTTGAAAGCCTTTGAAAATTAATGGGAAATACAAGATTTAGTTATTTTTCAGGCAAATCATGTTCCTGGTGTACACTTTCTTTCAGAAAGAAGTGAGTGAGTGAGCCTTGATTCAAGAAATGCATCTTAAGAATTAATTTTTTAAGTCAGAAAGGAAAAAATAAAAAAGCTTTATGGATGTTCAGGGAAACTTAGACTGAGAGCGGGTCAGGATGCAAAGGAGCCACTACTCTACCCTCTCCCTGCAACTTTATACTGATAATTGGAAAAATACATTAGTGGATGCTGCACTTTTCTGAGGAGAGTGAAAGATGCCATAATTAAGAGAGGGCTGATGTATTATTTAAGCATAATTTGCAATTAGTGTTCGTAAGTGCTGTGCTGTGTTATTTGTTTCTTCTCTCTGTCTTGTTCAAATGCAGTTGGATAATCTGCAAATTAATAATGATGGAAAAAATCGCTATGAGTACAGCTCTGCCTCTCTGCACTGAAAAGAGCTGGAAAAGAAATTGGCAGTTTGCTACTCCGCTTGCAGAGGGTGGGTGTCAGGGTGGTGACAGTGGCACCATGGGCATGAGAGATTTTGAAGGAAGTTGGTGTCTGAGACCTTTCAGCCAGGCCAGAGTTGTGATGGCAGAGCTGGGAGGAGGTTTATGCAAAGTTTCCATGGGATCACGTTTCTGTGAACACTTCCCTCCTAGGGATAAGATCTTTGCACAGGAGGAGAAGCAGAGCTTTACCCTGAGTCCTCCTGAATGTTTGCTGGAAGAGAAGCCTGCGCATCCCTGGGAGTCTCCTCCATGCCTGTGTGCTGGGCTTCTCTCACCTGCTCCTGACTTTATCCCTGTGGATTCTCTGTAAAAGGTTGTAAGTACGCATCAGATGCCCAGAGATAACTGGGCAAATGCCCATGGCTTCATTATTTTCCGTAAGGTTATTGGTGTTGAAAAAATGGATGTGTCTTCCAGTGTCCGTGCTTCTCCACTTACATGCTTTGAGACCACAGAGGAGTTGGCAAAAGTCTGATGGAAGCTCTTTCTCCACATAAACAGGAGGCAGCACATGTTGCCACTGTCACATAATGTCCAATGAACAACTTTCTCAAGCTTTGGCACCTTCCTGCATTGTCATATTTTACTTTTGCAGATTTATCCTTGCAGTATGGCTGAGAATGATCAGATATAATTAATTATTTCAGTCTCTTCCCCACTGACTTTAATAATATGATAAGAATATAGAAGTGTTCAACCTGTAATGCAAGGAATTAAATATTTATCATATGTATAGTATTCTAGGGAGTGATTCAGAAAATATTAACATGTACATTTGCATACGGCAGCATTAAGAAACCCCACAAAGTGAACCATTAATTTCTAAAAATATATGCAGAAACATGTTTTGTTTTCAAATTTTCAGATATATGTGTTTAAAAGAAACCTAAAGAACTGTGATTGGCATGATCCTGTAATTCTATTGGCTTCAATGTCTGATTATGCTACATATCCCGTGGGGCAGCTATCTCAAAAGCTTTTGGACTATCTATGACTGTCAATCTCAGCTGTTTCTTTCTGAATCAGCAGCAGTTTTAATTTGAGCTGGTGTCACTGTGAGCACCTTGTCTTTCAGCTAACAGCATAATGGTGAATTTGCATGGTTGGAAGCAGTCAAATGTCTGTGGCTTAACAAATTCTAGTTTATTGGGCAAAATATGTTAATCTACTGTTCGTGCGCTCTCAGTTTACTCCAGTTACTAACGTGGTGGGTTTAAACCTCCGTGAAACAGCTGCAGATATCCCCTGAAGCACATTTTCAGCAAATGTATTTTATTTCTGTGCTGAAGCGGGCTTTAAGTGCATGCATAGCTATTGCAACTCAGTAGATGGGCAGTAAATTGCTGAGCTCTAACAGCTCAATCATTTTTGGTTGTAGGAATGTACCTATGTTTTCTGGTTTTATTAAGAGTTTGACTTTTTGTTATAGGCCAAATTTGACTTGGCAATGGCAAGCTGGAAATGCTTTTGATTCTTTTTCAAAAACAAGCAGAACAACGTCAATTGCAATATTTTGAAGTGTTTTATATTCGTTGTCACTAGTGCTACCTGGCTATATAAGCAGAGCCTTCTAGGAGCATGGTTTTTTTAATCTGGTAAATGAACTTGGAACCCAAAATAGAAAAAAAAAGGATGGTTTTAAACCCCTTTTCACTAAAAGGGTATTTCAGTCTCTTCTGTTTTGGCTGGCAGTGAGATACACATCCAAGAGTTAGAGACCTCTTTTTTTTCTCTAACCTGGACCTCTTAATGAATTTGACAGTGGTCTGACTTAAGA
>NW_009705326.1:95743-117302 GCF_000703405.1 Apaloderma vittatum
TTCTCTTGCAGAGATCATGTCTCACCATCCTGTTGGAGGTTATGGCCAATGGAAGATGTGTCTGTTCTGTAGCTCTCAATTACATTTCGCTCTCCAGAAAGATAGGAAGAGCTGTCTTTGATCCCACGAAGCTCTACAGGTGTTAAAGGGAAATACAGAACAGAACTGAGCTGACTTACAGGTATCACAGTATCTACCTTACCATCAAGTTTTAACAGAAAACTGTGGCTTTCAGAAAGCCTTTTGCCTTTAATGGAAGAACTGCAACTGGAGTCCCCCTATCATGTGACTGTAAACCTAATTATAACAATTTCCAGGATGTTTGCAACAGACAGTGTGGCTTGAGGTGTTTAAGAATCATAGCTAGTCAGAATATTGTTATAATATCTTTTACCTAATTTTCCCTGCATTTTATATTTCTCTTCTCCTGGGGGAAGAGTGGGTATCTACTGGTGACCAGAGGCCCAGAGATGCAGCATCTCGCATTACCTTATTTCCCATCTTGTGAACAATATTGGTTCTAAGCAGTGACTTCTTTATTTTAAAAAACTGATTTCCCCTAGACTTACAAAGTTCATTTATTGCAATAGGCATGTGATAGACTTTTCTGCAATGTCCAGGTTCCTTAAATGTCCAATACAAAAATGTTTGTTTTCTTTCATCTTCTAAGTGTTCAGAGCACCAATGTAATATGATTCTGTGAATTTGTTTATTAATAGTAGATAGAGCGATGCTACTCTGAGGATTAAATTAGATTCAAGGTGCAGCCAACAATGCTCATTCAGTTTCTGACTTTCTTACATAATACAGACTCATGAGGAACAGACCTGATAGAGAAATATCATTTTTATGTACTATCTTGCGCATGATGGGCTAAGCACATTGTTGAATCAACTGGTTTTACAGCCTGGATACTGATCCTGTAGTGTTGATGAAATTCCGTTAAGAGGGAAAATAAGAGAAATGGAAAATAATAAAGACATGAACTAAGAGTTGAAATATTTTATGAAACACATGCTAAATCTCCCTGGTTTAGGACTGAAAGCCTACAATGGAGCAGAGCACTAGACCAAAAAGAATAAATCTTACTCTAAATGAGAGAGACAATTTTATGCACAGCTTGAATTTAAAAAGTGGAGGAAGGGAGGAGGCCATAAGATCAAGACAAGGCTTAGCAGGAACAGAAAGAGGTTAGAATAAGTCTGTGAGAGAATGTATTCATAAAAGGAGAGGAAAATTGACACAACATGAACAAAATAAAATTAACTTGCTTTTTTTGTTCTATGGTATTTTGTCTTCCATGTCAAAGCCTACTATGCCATTACATCATTCGTGAGCTGAGTACTGAACTGGGCTTTTACTGGGTCATACGTTGTTCTCGGGAACTTTACTACCAGATCACCTTGAGCCTTGATTTTGCATTACGTCGGTGACACTGGGGTTAACACTGATGTATATAATTCTAATCATATAAAAATCGCACACTTCATTGGTAACACTTAGCATTTCTTTGGGGTTTATCATTCATTGATCTCAGAGCACTTCGTGGCAGTAAATAATGATCATTTCCAGCATGTGAGAGATGATTAAAAGAACACAAAAAAACAAAAGCACAGAGCACTTGCCTGTGATCACATGGCATGGCAGGGAACACAACCCAGATCTCCTGATGCCTTGCCTATGAGATCATGCTGCCTCCCTAAATCAAATTAAAGTGGAGTTCTGCAGTAAAAAGGAATGACTCTGCTCTGATACCAGTCTTAGTGAGATCAGCACTGGGCCCCTGCTTAATAACACCATGTTATTGCTGAGTTCACTAGGAGCACTGTAAGACTCTCTCAGTAACTGGAGAAGAAAGTGCCCAACCTTTGGTTCCCATCTGTGCACAAAATGGTGTAGCACATCACAGCAGGAGCACTTCAGGAGGTGAAAAAACAGTTTGTCACCTCACAGTTTATATAACGAAACAAATATTTGCCATATCCATCGAATTTATATCATAGCCCCTACCAAACCCACGTTTTTTCACTAAGATGACAGTGCCCCCATATTATGTTGACTTCCTAAGGCTCAGCTTTCTTCAGTGAGGTGTGTGTGTCCCACTACTTTTCTCCCTCTCTTTCTACCCTATTCTGACTGGAAAATGTGTTTTTAATATTGTGAAAAAGAGATTGTGTTTCCATGCTACCAGTGCCATGGGAAATTCAGCCCTTACTAACAATAAAAGATGACTTAGTGATTTCACTTGGAAAGGGAGTTCAGGACAAGTGCACGGGATCTGGTCTGGTGTCCCACCTCGGGGATGTGACGCTGCCGGAGCTGGGTAGGGATCGACATTGGCAAAGACTTCAGACATGTGGAAAATACACCACAATAGGGAAAAGAAAAAGAAATATCAGGATATGAAGCAACTGGGATAGCTGCCTAGGCTTGTCCTAGTTGATCTGCTCAGATGCTCAGTTGGCACAGTGTTGCTGCTGGTGGTAATGCATCATAGAGAAATGGAGGTGCCAGGGTAATGTTGCTGAAGGACACTGAGCTCTCAAGTTCCCCAGCCGAAATTATAAATTGGTGTCTCTGTGCTCCAAGGTGAGTGATGTATTGTGTAGACAAAACAATTTATGCCAGTGTTTCCCATATGAAAATAAAAAAGCAGAGAGAGAAAAGGAGATTTCTGTTTGTAGGTCTACCATTTATCTGGTTTTCCCTGGAAATATACTCTTTTATTCCTCCTGGATTTTTTTTTTTCCTTGAGCAATGCTTTATATCAAAAGGTTGTACAAATGGTCCTAGCAGATGTTTAGGCCACCTTGGTGCACACATGTTTTATTTTTGTTGGACCCACTGGGCTCTGTGTGGTGTGTGGGCCACAGATCCAGTCCAACCCAGGCAGAAAAGTTTTCCTTACAGAGAACAGAGAGCCTCTGCTCCACGGTGCAGTCAGGACCCCAGTTCTGCTCATCTTTTCCCTGTGTGTAGCCCATGGCTAATTGTAGAGGCATGACAGGGCTCAAGGGTCTGTGTCCAACAGCCTGGCCCTAAGGTATCTGCTGGGGACTTCTGCAGTAAAGCTGCCTGATGTCAGTGCAGATGGGAGGATGCCTCTGAATTAAGATGCCGTTTTCTGGGAGGTAAGTCATAGGAGCAGTGAACGTAGAGTAGTCTGTGATAATTGGAAGAGTAGAGGTATAGTTCTAGTTCACTGAAGTGGAACCTGTGGGTTTTTACCTTTAGAAAATAAAACTTTGATTCATCTCTGTGGGTCAAGGTTTGTGATCTAGCAGAGGAACGTGTAGGAATCTCACCGTGAAATATCTTAATATTGCAAAATTGACCTGTCATACTGAACTCCTGTGATGGCATGCAATGACCTGTTGCACTTTTGTGTGCTTTTTCACAGCTGTGCAGGGTCAGGGCATCTCTTGAGATACTTCTTTTGTGATAACATGTTCGATGTGTGGGCAAGCTGCTTCTGTAGTGGTGCTTTGCGATGACTGACCGTGAGGGCTGTGTTTTCTTAAAAGGCTTTAAAAGACATAATGAATATGTTTGCTTGATGGTGGTAAAATATTTTGATTGCTATCATAATAGGAACAAAGAGTAACTTTGAAGTTGACATGGAGTTCTGGCCTTCCTCTGTTGCAATACTTCAAGTTTGTGCAAAAAAGAAATACTGGGTTGCCGTGGTAACTGTTTTTTCACAGCTTCACTCTGTGTAACATGCTATAAATCCTTATGTGCTGGGTGGACAAAGAGAAGATAAGGAGGTAGAATCTAGTCTCAGAGATCAATGTATTGAAAGGTACGTATAAAGTCTGGTCATGTGGAAGTAATTCAAGCAGTGCAGAGCACACAAACTGTGTCAATCTATCTGTGCCTCTCTCTCTTTTATTTAATTAACATTCCTCTCTTGGGAATACCTGCTTCATCGAGTTCCCTGTATTTGTACACTAGCCAGTAGAACTGAAATTGTAATGTTATGGCTCTGTCGTGTGGCTCATAGTTTCCTTAATAAACATTGCAGTCACCTATTTATTAATGGCATTAGTTCAAAGCAGACTGATAAACAGTGTCTGTGATGACCTCTGTGGGAAATCATTAGTGTCTCGCAAGGCAGTGTCTTATAAATCAGCAAGATTATAATTCCCATGCTTTCCACAAAAAGCAGCTCCTACCTCCTTGTTTGTCCTGATGAGCTTGCACATTAGTGCTGGGTTTAGTGCTGGTCATGGGGTGATCTCCCATTGCAGTAGCAGATTTTCTGCTAAGTTTTTCAGACCTGTTCAGTGTGTAATTTGTAATCAGAATCTAAATCCTAGTGAGGAAAAGCTTTAAAATACCGACAACTGTGTATCATAACTGACAAACATCTCTGGGTCATTTTTGGTATCCAGAGTGGAGCACCATTCTGTCATAATCAGTTTCTGTTTTGAAAAATTTCCAGATGAAATGGAGGCAGCAAACAAAAGCTTTAAGGGTAAAGACAGAGATACTGGGGTGAAAAAGCTTGCCAAAGAGCATACAGAGGTGCAGCAATGTAGTGGGGGGCAGAGGGGAGCTGTGCCCTGGGTCTGGCTGCGACGTGTCCCCCAGGTTTTGTCCTCAGTGTGGGATTCTGTACATGTTCATGATTTTGCAGGAGACAGAAAATTGAACTCCTCAATGTCCCCTCATGATTGAAACATTGATATATGTTGCATCATGAAGGAAACTGAAAACTCCATTGTAAGAGCCTTTGAGTGAAAAAATAGGAAATGGTTTATTAGCATTTGTCCCAGATTTCAATGACATCCTGGGTGCTTACAGAGGAACGTGAAAAAAAGCTGCCCTTTGTGACACACTGTTGTGGCTGTGCTCTTAAAGGCATTTGAGAACCTGATATTCATGAGTTTTTCTAGCTCACCTCATCTTCTCACATTTTTTCCTCTGTGGGGAACGTGTTTGTAGGGAACTGCAGCATGGGAGACAGTATGTTAAAACATTAATAACTGAACATACTGTACTTCTCTGCAACAGGTAGATCAAAACATTGCTGAACCTCCAACACAAAGCTGGCTTACAGCTCCTTTTCTATTTTTACTGGTGGCATGAAAGCCAAATGAGGACCTTGATAGAAAGTGAGTGCAAGTAGCTATTGGGCTTCATCTCTTTCTTAACAGATGCTGAAAAGCAGTTTTGCTAGAACTCTGAATTCTTGATCTGTGCTTCACCAGTTTGCTATAAAGTGAGATTTGACACCTGAAATACTGGTTTCAAATGCTGTCCCATGTTTCTCAGATGATCTGCCGCACTACAGCACCACATTGGTTTTTACCAGTGAGATTCTTTTTTTGCTAGGCACTAACTTGAGTTGAGGAAATTACCCACAAGTCAATTATTTTAGAAGTGTTGTGGCAGATTGTAAATATCCCTATTGTCTTTACTTACTCTTGACTTAGATAGCAGCTCAGACAAAAAAAATTAAGATTCAGTCTCTACTTAGCGAAGGAAAAAAGTTGGGCAGCGTTTGACTTTGTTTGCATTGATTACTTTATCCATTAAGCTTATTTACAGGAAAGCTTTTGTGAATGTATATCAGGCTGTAGGTAGGCAGCACGAAAATGCTGCTGGCAGGATGCTCTGCTTATGACCAGACACACTATGGATAGGGCCCTCAGTTGCCAGGCAAGTATTGAACGGTGAGACAAATGGCTGACCTTGTAATGGGCAGCATTAGGAACTTGTGATGGACCATTTCCTCCACGAGTTGGGCACTTTGGCACCACTCTCATCTGCTGTCGACGCTAGAAGCAAAAGTGCCTGAGAACCAGAGCTGATCTTGGCTGCTGGGCTTTTCCCGGCACAGGGCAGGGCCACTCACTGAGACTGCTTGGAAGCTTCTGTGTGCAAAGGGAAGGAGCTACAGCCCTCACCAGACTCCAAAAGTTTGATCTTTAAATAAGGGTGACAGGTAATTAAAAAATGATAATAGTGTGCATTCTAGAGGATGAGGTTGCAAAAAGAGCAGAGGTGGTTGGGTTATTAAAGACCTTTATAAGCTTCCTGGGTGCTGAGGTTTTTCCACTTTGAGTCTGGGGTCCCAAATGATTTAACTGGTGCGAAAGCACACACGGTTCTGCTGTAGTCCTGGTCAGTCAATGTGTTAGACCATAACTTGGGTTTCTTGAGTTACCAAGATTTTCCTCCAGTTGAAAACAAGACCTGGAGAAGAGACAGGGGAACTTAGCACTTGCCCTGACATTAAGTTGGGATGTGGCCAGAGTATATATCCAGAGTAGAAGCTGGGAAAACTTCCCAGACACCATAGCTGAGATGTGCCCATGTAAACACTGTCTGCTTTTCCTGATTTATTTGACGGTGTCACCTGGATAAACTTCTGCAATGCTGGGCACTGCCTTTGAAACATGATCTCCAACTGGGCAATACTCGCATCCTAATTTTAGGCATTTGATCCGAGTACTTCAATCAGCAACTTAGGTGATCTGTATAAATTCGCTGGAGTTTCCAGAGGCAATTCAGAGCCACTAAGCATTACAATATACACCATTTCTAAAGGGTAGAGATTTTTTTACATGTCTTTTTCTAAATCTGAAACAATGCAATAATGCTGTTTAACTGCATTGTAGGAGTCTTACAAGAACTCATTTGGTGACTGCCATGAGAGACAAAAAGATAAAAAACATCTTCACTCTTACTGCAGCTGACTGTATTGCAGCCATATGGAGGATCATTCCAGGTAACTGTTTCTCAACAAGAGTATTAGGTTCCTAGGTGGTTTTTCGTTAAAAACAGCAAAGTACAAGGTGAAATTAGTATCATCAGAGATGCTCTGGGTGTTGACTTTGAATATACTCAAGAGAGTAGCGATGATGATGTTTTTCTAGTGGTTGCATAAAGCTTTGTTAGGAGGTGAAAGCAGGGTCTTCTGTCTGGTTGAGATCACCCAGGTCCTGCATCAAGGGATAAAATCTTATGCAACTTCTGAGCAGCTTGAAAGATTTCTTGAAACACTGAATATCTTTTCAGCATGAGTCTCAGGGCGTGACACAGTGAAACTCTCCTCTGGAAATGGATCTTGCGTTGTCTCTATGCATGTAATACGCGTGCTTCTTGCCTACAGTTCCTGGGTTTGCTTGCATTTGATTGAACTTCATGTAGAAGTTCCAGATGCATCCATGATTTTTGTAGTAAGAGAATTAAAATCAGTTTATCAACAGAAGGCATCCTCTCCTGTTGTTATGATTCTGTTTAATACATCAATAAAAGATGATTTTTTTCTAGATAACGTTTTTCATGCATTCAAGTTCATTCATACTGTCATTTCATCAAAAGGAAAAAAAATTAGTTTAGTTGATTTTGCTGGGTGCAATCATCAAATCATACATAAAAAAGAATAAAATGGTAATGAAAGGGGAATAATTTAAATGAATCATATTCAAAGTCTTATCATATATCTGCCTTATTACTGTTTGTCGGCTTTTTCTCTTCTGTCTCCAAAGTATGGCAGATTGCAAAAAATGGAAAGCTTTTCTTCTCTCTTCACCTTCCAGAAATCTGTGTGGTAGGCAAAACATTATAGGCACATGATCAAAACTGTTAATGAATTAGCATATTACTTGATTTTAAAGACTTGATCAGGAAGCAAACCAGAAATAGTCAGCTATGAAACTACGTCTTTGTATGCAAATTACCTACCAGATTCCCTCAAAAGACTGTTTAATCCCAATGAAAATTATATGCCTGTATCCTCATATATCCAAAGCACATAACATAACCTTTCCTTTAAACTTTTATATTGACTAAATGTAAGCTTATTGTATTTTTTGAAGTATTCATAATTGATTGAGATTATCAAAGTGTGACAGCAATTCTTCTTTTAGGAAAGTATGTTGCTTTGCATTAATCACACATGGTTGCAGGGAGAAGAGTGGGTGTGTCTTTTCAAATTAAGCAGCCACGGAGAAATACACTTAGTTATTTTCTTCAGATAAGTTAATGTTTTGAAAATTATTTTGATTTGAAAGTGAACAATCTTGAGATCTGTGTTGGAGAGGGAGGAGCAATGTTTTAGTTTTATTTTCATTTAATGTTCCGACCTGTTCCTTGCAACTTTTGTTGTACTGAAAAAATTAATTAACTTAATTGAGTTCATTTGGAAATAGTAACAGAAGCATGACAGATGCGTTTGTCGCCCCTTTCCCTAATGAGGGAGCATTGTCTCATTCAGTAGCTGCCCAGTGCTGTGCATGCATGGAGGCAGTACAGTGGTGGTCCCACTCACTCTGCCTCTTAATGAGCAGGAAAGATCCCCCCACTTCATCACCCCTCTGTACATAATGTCTGCAGAGATGGTCCTGCTCATCCTCAGCCGGTGCTGGCTAGGACCATCTTGCTGGTGCCAGGTCTGGGACTTCATTTTCTTAGGCCTCCAGACTGCACAACTTTGAGTAGGACAGAATTCACTGGTAAAAATAACTTGGTGAAAAAATCAAGAGGGATGAGGGGGAAGTTTCCGTGTGTAGGAGAGAGGCAGATGCCTTGGTCCTCCTGTACCCCCACCATGTCTGAGCAGCTGGCAGTTGACATCACTGCTGCAGGCCCCCTCCTCTCCTGCCCTTCTCTAGCTGTGTGGATTTAAGGTTGCAAGCTCTTTTGTCAGGCTCTTACTGTGTGCTTGCTGGCTCTTGATGTCTGAGCCCCCAGATAACAACCGGTCTGCAAATAGTAGTTCTGTGCATCTGCATAAAAAGCATCACCTGGAAGAGTAGGTTCACTTGAAGGGATTCCATCCAGTGTGAAGTTTTTATTTTATACTGGGATCATGCAGTAGAAGCTGACTAGACAGAAAACTGAAATAATCACTCAGGCATTTAGTCTTTTTGGATTATGATTTTTAAAAATTAAATTTTCAGTTAATTTCAAAGATAGAACAGGTTATTTTTTTTTTATTTTTTTTTTAACTCTCCCTGTCTAATCACAGACATCTAAGGAGACAGTCCAGAAGTCAGGAATGGGCACAGGGAGCTGGGGGGTTGTGGCACATCATCCCCTGTGGTTCAGACCTCCTCCTCCTCCGCACTGCTGCAGTCAGGTGGCTCAGCTGCCGGCAAAGTCGCAGGCAAAGGCAGCTCCTCTCCTGCATCAAGCCTCACAGGAACCTCTAGAGGCCCAAGTTTGTCTCATCATTTACAGTTTCAGCCTAGATGTTGAAAACATCTACTAACCTGTCCACAGGCATGACAAAATAAGGGGGATTTATGTATTTTAGTCAACTTGATTTAAAGGGGTATGACTTATTGTGAGACCAGGAGGTGTCAGCTGTTCTTTCCCGTAGAGGGAGAACCACCACATGGCCGTGGTAGACTGGTTTTGGCAAGCACAGCAAAAGTGCAATAATGTGCGTGTTTCCTATCAAACGTGGGGGATCAGCCGTGAAAAATGCCGAGCAGGTCTGCAGGGGCAACGCACGTTTGACTTTCCTCACTGCCGAGCCCAGTACCCCTGGGGTGCTTCAGCTCCTGAGATCTTGGTTTACCACACCTCCCCTGTGCAGCAAAACACAGACACACATGCTTGATGTTAAATCTACTCCTAAGTCCTATATAACTCATTAAATACAAGCATATGCGTTTAAATGCTCTCCTGAGTGACACCCTCACAGCACATGCCAGCAAGCACGTATTTAATTCTATGCATTTTGTGAAATGTTGATATTGGTTTATTTATTTTTGTGCCTGGTGAGAAGGAAAAGTTTTTTTATTTAATTTTTCTGCAACTTTCTGTATAGGGTGTGTTGAAAAAAACCACTCTACACCATGAGTTACAAACTGTGCAATCTACTAAATCTAATTACTTCCTCCTGTGGATTTTGAAAATTGATGGTGATTTCTAAATAAGTGTGCTATATAATAAATTACATCATTTTTGTGACAGCTTGTATCTTTAATATCTAGCTACAAGATAAGAGGTGTTAATAATTAGGCATGATGTGCAAAAGAAGGTACATAATTCCTGGTGCTCCATATACCTTTGACAATGAACAAACAGTTACGTTTATGCATTAGATGAGGAATGTGTATTTCTGTAAATGAATACAGTCCTAGCTCAGCAGAAAACATCCTGACTTTGCTTGAATGTTGCATGAGCATGTCTTTGCTGGAACAAGAGAGGATTTTGAGATTTCTCACACACTTTTCTTCCCAGTTAGCACCAGCTTCCCCCTTGCATGAGGTGTGCAGTTTCCTTGTTTAGACTGAGCTGATCATTATAGACTTAGTTAAGCAAAGCTTTTAAGTATGTTCGTAACTTCAGTGAGAAGTTAATGAGCATGCTTTGATGCTTCTGGCCTCGTCGTTGTTCTACCTGCCCCTCTGACTTGAAACCAATTAAAACTATTGCTGCAGCAGGACTAGAGCTACCCTACTACAGACATGTCTGAGTCTGACACTTCCAGGGAGCTTGGGATGGACCTGCTTGGGATCTGTTGCCCAGCTGAACTGCACGCGAGTGGCAAATCTGACATGTCTACAACACCTCCTGGTATTTTTCTCTCCTGGAAGTTCCATGCAGGAGTGTTAGGTGCACAAAACTCAGTTGTTGAAATTTCTGATCTGCAAGTGAATGACAGTAGGTTCTGTAAGAGTGGAAAGCACGGTGTCTTATATTTTACTGCTGGCAGGCTCTCTTTAATGTTTATGTTGATGACAGAGGAAGGAGACTTTGGCATAATTGTTGGATGCTAGGTATGAGCTGGCAGCACGCCTGTCACCAGGAGTGACTGTGTTAAATTTGCGTCAAAGGCTGGTACGGTTTTAATTAGAGTCGTATAAAGCTGTTTCGTCATCAGGCAGCTGAAAAAGACCACTAACCAAAGTCCTTGTAGCCTTTAACGAATGTTAGAAACTTCACTGTAAAGCATCCAACCCTCGTACTGGGCACCTTGCTCACAGAGCTGACAGTATTCTGTAAAGCGTGTCAGCGTGGTATGTGAATGTCAGATCTGGTCCTTTAGTCTTTCCTCATAACATATTTCTGAAATAGCTTCAAAACAAGCCAGTGTAGGTGGACTTTGTGAAACTAGTGTAAGGGAAAGGTTGGACCAGCAGGGAAAGATCCAGAGTAACCTGCAAGGGCTTGAGTGTGTGTGGTTCGGGACCTGTGGTGCTTCAATGTGCAAATTCATATGAGAGGGTGCCCGTTCATCTGGGACACACAGGGAGAGGTTTGGATTATTACATATCTGAAACTTCAGGGTTTGTAGCCTCTGCCAGAGCTTTAGTGTTAATCTAACGTGAAGTATTTTCTTTAAAATAGCATACTGATATCTAAAAAAGATAAGATGAAGAATAATAAAGGAAAAAATGAGACTTTTTTGACAGTATCACTGTGATAAGAGCTCTTAAATTAATACAGTTGGACCAGTTTGTATCAGCAGAGGTTTTGGTCTAGGTTCTTCATGGGGAAAGATGAAATGTTTCCCTTTTCCTAAAAGCTGTATTACCAGCTTAGTGAGATTTTTACATTTATCTTTTAAAATAATGTCTGTCAGGTCTGGAAAGGAAACCCCCTTTCATCACTTGGTGTGAATGTGGAAGGGCATTGGTGAACCATGAAAGGACCCGTTTGAAAGTGCTCTTTCCCCAGAAAGATTCTGAGAATTGTGAAGTACGAGTGACATATTTTTAAATTATTTTTAAATGATTAAGAGATGAACTGGAAAACTATAGCTTACTTAACATCTGCCATTGTGACAGGAAGCTTTCTCAAGTGATGTGGTAAGAAAACACCTGGAAACGTGTAGTTTGACTGTGGACAAGCAGAGTGAGTGCTGGCTGGAGAGATCATGCTCAGGCAGCTTTCTAGTGCCACTGTAAGATATCAGTGCCATGGCAGAGGAAGAGCATTTCGTAGAAGAACCGCAGATAGGAGTATTGGTGGTGGGGAAGGGAAGAGGGCAGGTTTTGCAAAAAGGTTCCACATGGATGAGCAATAGCAGAGGAGCAGCTGTGTGCTGCCTGAAACTTTCCTCACACCAATAAAAGATCACTGTAGATGGAAAATTCAAATCTGAATGGAGTTGATGGTGTGGCACAGCTCTGCTCATCCTCACTAACTGGTGGGGCTGCAGGGTGGGTACCCAGGAAGATGTGATGGGGGCTGCCAGCCCCCCCCGGCCTCCAGCAGCTGTGGCCCTGATGGCCCTGCAGCTGGGAATCCATCCTGCACAGGGGACCCTTCCTCCCCTGGGTTGTCCACTTCGTACTGAGAAGTACAGTCAGTGGTAGAAGGAATAAGAAGTTCTTTCCAGTGATCATTGCCTTTACTACAACAGTGCAAATAATCAAGGTTCCATTTTTCTGGTTTGCGGGTGGGAGGGTGGTTCTTGTGCAAAAGTTCAAATTGACACAGCATTAAAACTTTACTATTTACTTTTGTAATGCCAAAATGAGAAATATGAGGTGGCCCTGATGTCTCACACTTAAAAACTATACTGATACAAATGCATATAATTGCATATATCCATCTCTTTTGGACACAGGAGGGAATTCTTCTTGCTCATCTTTAAAGGTCGTTGTCCCTAGACTGTCTAATAACAAAATATTAATTAGGGTAGCTACTATAATCCTCTTTTATCCCTGAGAGCCTTCTCAAGCCTGCATAACCTTGCAGGCTTACTGCCAAATTGTAGTGAGTGCAAAAAATGCCTTGGATATGTGGTCGTGATCATTTCTTATGCTGTAAGTAAATGAAACTATCAAAACGCGTAAGCAGCATGTGACATTAATTGCATGAAATACAGTTCTATTGAGAGTTAAACAGAAGAGAAGTTCAGACCGGGACAACAGTCTTGAAAGTTCATTATTTAAAGTTCATTGGAGGCTGCTGACAAGGGAGGCCATCTCGATGAAATGCACTCTTCATGTGGGATTTCCTAGTTTTCCAAATGTGCTGCTGTCCCGTATTCGCAGATTCGGAAAGGTGGTGGTGCAGGTATAGACAGGTGCTTAATGCATTCTATTTTAAGAATGGCATTTCCATTCCTGTTTGGAAGCAAAAACACTGTGAAGCTTATTAGTGCTCAATTAGCATAATATATTGCAGTTATTATTCTCAGAATGATACCAGACATCCCCCTCGGAGGGGGTAAATTGAATCCTGATAACTGACATTTAAACAAAACTGGAAACCAGCACTTAATAATAGGCAGTGAAAATACAGAATATCATTGTTCCTCTTCTGAATTCAGTTAAGTCTGGTTGCAGGTGAAGAATTAATGACAGACTTCCATATTTTGTTACCAAAATGTAAAACCTAAAACTTGAAGCATCATACGTAAAACCTAAAACTTGAGGTATCATATTTCATTACATGATTTGCTGTCAGTACAGAGCTTAGAGAGAAAGAGGAAGGTTTTATGGTCCTTGACTTAGTACTCGATGGACATTTATGGACTTTATCGGACATTTCTTCCCAAGCCCTTCTCTCATTTTCTTAAAAGACAATAATAATAATTTTTCAGCCAATAATAATTTTTCAGCCTGCTACAATTTCCTAGACCTCTTAATATGATCCTTTACTGCTAATACAGGGCAAAAAAGCATGTTCTAGCTAAAACCTCTATTCTCTTGCAACATGGTGGGGGGAAAGTCCAACATTACGTTAGTGCCTCAGAAAGAAAAATTCAGTGTCTGCTATGTTGTGGACAAATCAATATGTTTTCCAGGTTTCTGAATAGAGCTTGGAAATATTTTGATGTTGTAAGGAGCAGTTTACGTGAAAAGGTTTTTCTATACATATCTGGTTTTGCCACGATCCCCAAATCACATTTTTTTAAACAATATCGTTGTTACAGGTACAGGAAGTTTTAAGACGTTAAAGTGAGTTGTATTTAGTCAGTTCTTCCTCATGCTTGAAAGAGAGGTTGCCACAGCAAGCTGCCAAAGCCGTCTAGGTAGGCCAGTGTCCTCCTTAGGCTTAGCTCAGTGCAGCAAAAACTCAGGTTGGGAATGACCTGTTGGTGCAGTCGATGAGTGTTGGTGGGTGGGAGCTTCTCCCCTTGCTTCACCCAGCGGTGCTTCTTCCATTACACAAAGTGCTACTCAAGTAAGAACATTCGGCACAGAAAATTTTGGAGAACTATCCTTGATTTAAAATGTAGGCCCTTTTAGAAATCGCCAGCTGGAGAATTTGTCAGATGGAAAACTGGCAAGTATGCAGGGAAAGACAACTGAGTTGCATGACCTGTTAAAGATGTGAGGATTTATGAAAGAGAAAATCCCACAGGTGGTCCGTGGGTATTTAGTTTTTCTCACCACAGCTAAAGTAAAACCCAACTAAAATAACTTATTAGGTTATTTCACATCTAACCTGAAGTAATTAGCAGAAATAGATTGCAGGGAGACGCTGCCTTCACAGGCCAGTAGTGACCACTCTCTCCTCTGCACCACACTTTTCCTGGGTCCTTGTTCACCACATGCTCATGTTCAGCGGGATGCTTGAGGCCATTCCTATATCCAGTAAAGCACACTTAAGCATGCGATTAAGTATTTTATTAAATTGAAACCTTTGCTGAATTGAGGCGATGGGTACCAAGTCAGCCTTTGCTGTGATTTGCTGCTGCTCACCCCATGCTCAGGGCTGTGTGCCCTCTGCCGAGCCCATCCCTCTCACTGTGCAGCAGCATCTCAGGGGGTTGAAGGCTGGATTAGTGTTTGTGAAATGATCTGAAATCCGTGGAGGGAAGTTGTTGCAGGAAGGCAAAATATTACAAAATATGTCTGTTCTGCTGTACTTGTTAATAGATTCTGAGATCCCTTGGAGATGAAAAGTGTTACATAAATGTGAAATTTTAGTTATTTCATGTAACATTACTCATGCAATGGTACTGCGCTACTTCTATCCGATTAACATCTGTGTTGTTTAATTTCAAATATGTTTAACTATCATTATTGGACAAATTGAAACTACAGACAAAACCTAATTTCTTGATGGTAAGACTCTATTATTATTTTTATGTAACTTCATAAAGATTATCTGCATGTATTAATTGTGAATACAGATGTACAATGGAATGGGTCATGAGTGTCCAGTATTTCCGTAATTACAATAACAAAGCATAGTGGAAAGAAACATAAATAAATTGAGACCCATTTTTAATTAATATCAGCCTCTTTTGAAATAGGTCTACGAGTGGTGCTGCCGATGTCCATTGCAGTTTAATAGCCTCCTTTGTGTGCTTCCAATTTGCATGAGATTTACTTGGGAATTGATTCTTCTCCAGTCCTGCTAGCTGCTATTTTGGGAAGACAAAAGGGACCAAGTACGGTGCTGTAGCTCAAGCATAGGGCAGTATTTCAAGAGCTGAACCCCAACAGGCTTTGTATGGCTGTCAGGCTGCTTTGTTTTCCTGTGCTGCTCCGGTCCAAACATTGAGTTTGCGAGCTTTCTATCTTATAAAATAGAAATAATAATAGTTCAATTATTATTTCTAAAAATAGAAATACTAGGAAGTCCAATTTTCATTGGACTCCAGTCATTTAATAATCTTTTAATGATTTCTGCAAGTTTTGAAGGTGGGGAATTGCAGCTTTTTTTATAGCATGCGAAGCACAAATAAGTGCCTGTATGAGCTCCTTGCTCCTGCCCTGTGAGCCCAGTTCGTGGTGCAAGGAGTGGGGCAGGGCCTGAACCCTGCTGGGCCACCGCCTCTCCTACCTCTAGAGCCCATCTACCTCCTCAGGGTCCTGCAGGAAGGGTTTGAAGTGTGTTGAATAGGAGGCAAGGGCATATAAGGGACATGGATTTAGTAAGGAGAGTGTGGCTGTGTATTTGATGTGCTCAGTATAACCATAGCCCACAGGGCAGGCTCCAGAAAAGGCTGTAATATTGAGAAGTCATCACTGAAGTATGTGCATGGCCTTTCTAGCTGCGGTGTGTTGGAATCTGGAATGAGCAAAGAGGACTTTGAGCCACCCCAGGCTCCTCTGCCCCATCAGCTGTTGGCTTTATGCTGTGGGTCGTAGCATGGTGTTATGGCAGGTCACCTTATTGAAGTGGCTCTTCATGGGCAGCTTGTTGCATTTTATTTCCACAGGGACTGCAGTCTTCTAGGTTTTTACCTTTATAACGCTGGCTGAAGCTAACCTCTTATGTAGGTGTGCCCATGGCTGTGTGTGCATGCAACACCAACCTGACAAGCCTGTGAAGGGGTACAGGTATAGTACCAGTAATGTCAAGGCCACCATTCAACAGAAGATCAAAAGTGGGAAATGTAATTTACACCACATCTCTTGACATCTCTGTTGAGTTTGCAGACAAGGGTGCCAAGCAGTGTTGGTGGTAAAGTGATTTTTGGGATAGAAAGACCTATTTAATGAGTCCTCACAGAAAGATTACAAATTTGAAGTGACTGAAGAGCTAAAATCCAAACAAACAGAAAGGAAAGCTTAGCTGAAAAATGGAGGGTGTTGTGCCAGGGTTTCTATATAGTCTTCAAAGCAGAAACAACTCTAGCACCATCTGAGTCTCTAGGAGAGGCCAATCCTGTTCGGTCCGGATTCTTGTGGGAAGCAGAGCGTTGGTGGGAACTGAGATGACAGAGCTCCTGGCAGGATGAGACCAGGAGCTGGCATGTTTCACAAGTGGCTCTTTTTGCTGTTAGCAACCAGCTCTTCTTTGACGAGTAGCAAAATAAAATGAGTGATGTGCTTTTTTGGTTCAAGGAAGAGTATTAAAATGTGATGGAGAGCTGCCAAGATAGGAGCAGCACTCCTCCCTTGCTCTGCTTTTGATGTGCAGTGAAGATGAAGGCGTTGCTTTGAAATAGTCTCCTGCACTGGGCAAACAGAAGATGAAAGGGGAGAAAAGTGGGAAACCAGACCTGGCTGAGACCATGGCAAAGGCACTGTGCAGAATAGCCTCTGTAAAATGTGTCACGATAGGAAATCAATGTTGAATTACACTATGTGACGCGTACTGTATTTTCCATCCTTCATTATAATGAGCAAGCACACCCTTACATAATGATGGCTTTTTAAGAGATTGCCTTTGGCTGAATTTATTGCCAGACCAATCTATCCCATGGCATTTAAACTTCATAATGCTATGAAATGTGCGAGCTGGCTAAAGTGGTGGGAGGATGCTTGTAAAACTTCATGCCAGTGAGGGCCATCTTTCTTTCGCTCTTGCACCTCATTGATCTCTTGCAATGGATGAATAACAGCAAAAATCAATGCCACGGATCTCTTTTAAGAGTTGATTTTCACCTCCCTTTCACTGTGCCACAGCACAGCAATGATGCTGTAATAGCAAGGAGGAGTTTTCCTTAGCATTGACATGTGATGTCCACATAGCACGTCCTGTGTATCTGTAACAGACAGTTGTTGAAACGACTATTTGTATGCCACTTGGTAGAGAAGCTTGTGCTTTCTGCATGGAAATTCCCAAATGGCTTGGAAGTGACTTGCTGAAAGTTATTGGCATGCAGCATGTGCAGTTTCACATTGCTCCTCAAGACATATGGGCATATTTTCCAGTGTTACCCCCATTCTGAGGCACAGCGGTGGGTGGCCCTGACTGAGCCTGTCGGGAGCAAAAGGAGCGGGATGCATTCATCTCCTACTCACATTTGCTTCCTCAGCCTTGGAGCTGAGGCTGCCAGCAAAGATGTAGGTTGTGATAGTGGCTTTTAGCATGTGGGTATCTGTCTCTTCCAAAGCCTGTGGATAGATGGAAATAACTTTGATAGGTTGGATTTGAACCACACCGCTGTGTGCTATACTCATCGTTTGCTGCCTTTCAGGAGCCGAGCAAATGCAATTGCACTGAAATTTTCCTCATTGGTTTAGGATGTATTCATAATTGACATAACAGATGAGTTTTTTACATTTTCTATGTTTTAGTTACTAGCTTTCTTTTTACAGATTATTTGGTGAAATCCTCACTCCCTGGAGTAATACTTGATGAATATGAACTCCTTTTCAGCTTGGGTGACATTCTGAGCAATGCCCAAAATGAAACTCAGTCATTTATTTACTTCTGGAAGTTTTAGCTGTGAATTGCTAACCACCAAATATCACCCTGGCATGTCAGAATGTTTCTCACTGAATTCTGTTATAACCCCACTTGGCTGCACGAGATGCTGATTCTCTAAAATGTATAAAACCGAGGATGCAATCCTCGGTTTTACACAGTGCATAAAAAAGATAAATTAGAAATGTTTTTGAGTTTCCATATTGGAATCTAAACTGGACTTCATTAGATTTCTCAACTGTTTTTGCAAATTCTTTGGAAAATGTTGGTATTTGTTCTACACTTGTCTATTGAAATGCGGAGGTATCTCCTGGGTCTGAGATGGATGAGAGGTCCCCAATGTGGAGCCTTGTCCTGACTGGTATACAGGAGCACTTCAACTTAAATATTCTCTGCATCCCCACTCCACGAGCTCTTTAAGGGTTACTTCCATCATGTTGAGAAGGTCAAAACACCAGGAGGAAATTGAACATAACTTCTTGACATTTGAGATCATGAATTTTCCTTTTGAATAAGAGCAGTAAATTTGCAAGTTAGAAAGAATAAAACTCTAAACCCTTCAGATGGTTGCGGCACAGGGGGCTCTAATGAAATCTTCCAGGTCGTCCAGTCCTTACTTGCTCATCTGGTTTGATTTTGGTGAGCTGCCTGAGCTGGCGTGTACAGAAGCATGCCACTGTTTGCTTTATTTCCCAGAGCACAACTGTTATGAATCCCTCAGTGACAATAGCAGACTTGGACGTGCTCAGCTGTGGCAGATTGATAGTCTCAGCTTGCCCATGTGCTACCCTCCAAGTCAGTGGCTGTTTGCATAGCACATAAGGATGGTTATACATCACTTTATACCGCAGAAATGTGGTGAGTTGGAGCTCCTCAGCAGTGGGAACTAAATGATGTTGTCCTCCCTGTCTCATTTGTGCCTTCACCCTGTCCTAGCTGGTCCAGAGGGTTGTAGGGTTTGTGTTTGTGAAGTGATGGGGGCAGGAATTTGGTTTGCCCACCAGAAAGACACGCAGTCTGTGCAAGGTTGCTCTCTGCATCCTAACATGCACAGGGCCTGCGTGTGTGATCTCTTGTTGGGGTAGGAGAGCCACCATCAGAAGCCAGTGTGCCCCTGTGTTTGCTCACATGAGATGTCAAGGAGAAGTAATTCCTACACTGCAGCATAAGGCTAATTAATCAACATTTTATTGAAAAAGCCACTGAACTTAGGCTCAGGAATACATCTGGACCAAGAAGTTGAATGTAGTTGAGACTGTTCTGTAGTGGTGATGGTATCTTGCATCAGGCAGCCCAGGTCTGTGCTGGGTCGCTGGTTTAGTCTCCAAAGCCTGGAGACTACATGCAAATTGCTGATGGGGAATTGTCTGTAACCTGTGCTGCCTTGCTTGGAAATCATTTAGGAAAGTACTACACAGCCCAACCCAAAACCTTGCCAAAATCAGGCACCATTTTTTCAAGAGAGCGTTGACTTCCAACCTGCATTTAGTTTCCTTATCAGATGCACCCTGTGTGGTCTGAGTTCAAACAAATGGCTGTGTCATGGGCAAACCATCTACCCTAGCTTCTGGAGGAGGCAAGAGGAACTGACTGTTCCCCTGCTCCTGCGTGCACAGAGGGCTGAACTCCACCAGGATGTCCTCCAAGGTGAGCAGGGAGACCAGAGCTGTCTGAAAAGAACCATGAGACCTGGGCTTTGACCAGCCTGACTGGGATAGAAAAGGGCTGTGCCAATGCCGAATAGTGTGGCCATTTTATTAGAATTTTCCCAGGGAAGCATGGAATGGTCAGTGAGGGTGTCTGGAAGCAGAAATGAGCTCTGTTTGATCAACTTGTGTAAACAATGGTAAATCTAAAGCCAAATTCAGCTCTGGTTTGCAGCACATAATCTCCCTTGGTTTAGCTAGGGTTAATGAGGTCTAATCCTGGGCTGATAATGGTCCCTGAGAAGTTCCTGCTCATCACTATAACAGACCCTAGATTTCCACTTTGACTGCTGATAATTATTTTGACAACAGTGCTGAACAACCTTCCTATTTATGTATGTGTTTTACATTGCACTCTGGATTTATCCAATCTCTCACTTCCATTTTCAGTTCCTATAGGTATGCGCAGTACAACTATACTGCAGATACAAATAGGGCAGCATTAGGGTGCCACATTTGAAGTGGGTTTTGTTATCACTTTCTGCACAGGTATGTGCCAGCTCACAGTCCCCACTTTATCCCCTTAGTCCTTATGGGATCTTTGGTTTGTATCTGAGCAAAGCAGGGAGCCTTCCTGGCTCCTAGTCTAATGTGGTAGCCTAGGAATATAAGGAACCCAAATGAGAGAAATATTAAGTTAGGTATTTTCCAAGAACTACTTCTGTTTATTTTCCTGTATGGTGTCACATCTTCCAAGATTTTAATGACTTCATGTTTTCTTTACAAAGACAAATATTTCCTTTCCTTTTTACATGCTTCATGCAGCTTTTCAGAAACATGCAAGGAAGTTTGAAACACCAGCTGTTTCCTTTCACAATCTCTTTGAGGGTCCCTGGAACGTGTGCTCTGTAGTCAGCTCCCAGGTAGCTGCAGGGTCCATGCTCCATGCAGGCTGTAAGTGAACAGTTTCAAACCTCTTAACCTCACTCAAGGCTGCCTTGTCTCTGACTTGTGACAACTTGGTCATCCTCGTCCCACCAGGGTGGAAGCAAGTAACATACGTAGGACAGACGTTGATAAAAATTCCTTTCTCATGCCCTATGAGATGGGCCTTCTTGTTAAAGCACAGCAAGGGGACACATTTACTGACAGTGGAAAAATGCATTCCCATGCAATTTGTAGTCAGGATTTGAATAAAAATTATATAGGACAGTTGGAAATTATCACAGCTGGCCTGTCCTAAAGAGTGAAGGGCTACTGCAGATAAAATGTGCTCAGCCTTAAAAAAATCTGATGGTACCTGCTGAGAACAGGCACTAAGGAAATGGTCATGCCGAACTTGCTTCTGGAAACATCCCATTGCAGTCACAGGAGGACTGTAACGGTTGTCAGCAAAATGTCCCAACTGTCCCCTGGCATGTTTCTGGGCATGTCCTGTATTTGGGGACATTACTGGGGTTCTGAGCCTTCCCCCATGAATGATGCTTCCACTCACGTGACAAAGACATGCCTGGTGTCCTTATCGCACTGCCTCTGCCCCTGCCTGGACACAGCTCACGATCCTCACCAGCTCTATGCCCAAATCCTCATACAGCCAAGAGCCACAAAATGTGTTTGAAACTGAAAAGAAAGAGACTGCAGCTTGGTCTCTTCAGGAGGGGATAGCATTGCATGGACAGGCGATGGGATGGCTGTGCTCTGAATGTTGGCCTCCTTGGTCCCACCTAATTCCCTCCATCTGTCCCTCAGTCCAACAGAATTGACTTAAGGTGCTCTCGTTCCCCCTGTGCAGTTGCTGCTCTGTGCTCGGCTATCCTACGAGGACAGGATGAGGGACTTGGGTCAGTTCAGCTGGGAGAAGAGAAGGCTCCAGGGAGACCTTA
>NW_009705327.1:0-22949 GCF_000703405.1 Apaloderma vittatum
GCTGCGAGGCCGGGGTCGTAGAAGAGCGCAGGGATAAACCGAGCTCCTTTGTTTTTAAGGGTAAAAGGGAGCCTTCGAGCGCTCCTCGGAAGCCCGGGTTCTCGGGAAACGGCATAAATGCTCCCCTTTGTTCCAGTCCAAAAATAACAGCCGGGGTTTCCAAGTTTGGGCCAACTCGTGACCGTCCCGTTCGTGATGCTCCGTTACCGAGCCCCGAATCCAGGGCCGGTGTCAATGCCGGGTTGCCAGATGTGCGCTGCTGCACTTGGGAGGCTGCACAAGCAATCTACACTACAAGCGGGAGACGTGCATCAAACTACATCCAGGAAACACTGAAATGCATAAATATGGCGACACTGGGGACTGGGGTTTATGTTGTTTGTAAATAAAAGATGAGTGAGAAAGCCCTTCTCAAGGCCACAGATGTTCAAATGTCCTTGCAAACGAACCCCTCAGCTGCTTGTTTGCTCACCATAATAAGAAAAGAGGCCAGGAGGAACAGCCATGGCAGAGTGAGGTACCCTCCTAGTGCTCTGAAACTGCAAGGACCCTTGGCAGGAGACCCTTTTGCCTTCAGGCAGAGTCCCCGTGGAAGTCTTCGTGATGCAAATGCAGGAACCCAATCCTTCTGTGCCACAGAAAGGCAGAAACCAGCACAATCCCAAGCTGTCTAATAGAAGATGCCAAGTCCTTAGAAGCTGTACCCAGCAGCAGTCAGAAGCTGTCTGTATTACCATATGGACTCACTTCCCAACGTGGCTGTCACGGCAGATGCATTGGTAGCCAGCTCCTAGTGACCCAGCAAATTCTGTTTCTGCAGGCTAATAATGTTAAACCATGCCATTTTCAGAGTGGGAGGCTTAATTTGCAGCTTTGTCATACTCTCTGAACAGAGGAGCCAATGAACAGAATAATCAGGGACATGCAGGAGAGAAAGGGTTAGCGTTGTATTTGCACTGAAAATGAAACTCATACTTTGGCCCTTAAGCTTAATTACATCAAGACTGCCTTCAAGTGAGACTTGGAAAAGGAACAGGGTTGATGATAAGAGTTGATAGAAAATACTAGTCTATTTGCCTTTTCTCTTAGGTGATTTGAGAGCTGAAACATCATCCAGTGTAATATCACTCAGCTTGCTCAACATTTGCCATATACAGTCTCCTATTGTAAGTCCTCACAGACAAGCCCATGAGTATTTAGAGCAAGCACTGTGGGGCTACCTGGGAATACACTTCCAGCATCTTTAAATGGATGCGGGATAAAGATAGTTTAATGCTTCAAAAGACGTATAACTAGAGAAATAAATAATAGGAAAAGGGGGAAAAAAAAGAAATTAAGAAATATGGGGCACAGGCAGGAAAAACCATTTTTTTTCAGGATCAACTTAAAAAGGAAGCATTACAGCTTGGTGATACAAGAAAGCTTTTCTAGACAGCAAGAGGTACAGACCATAGATCCACTACATTCCCATATGGACAAATTATTTCCATCCTCAGCTGACGAGACAGAGAGGAAAACACTGGCATAATTCAAGTGAGCTCCTGGTGCAGGTCAAGGACAAACCAGGAGCAGACCCCTGGTTTCTTGGCACTGAATACATTGCTTTCACCAGTGGAGCCTGTTGCAAGGTAATTCAAGATGAATTTGGGTGCACTCTTACTATTTCCAGGCGCTGTGTGACTTCACGGTGGATGAGCCTAACAGGAGAATAAAAATGCCCTGCAAAAATGTTATCAGAGATTCACTAAACATTCACATCCTCTTCTCACAGCTCTTGCAGGGTATTGCATTAATGCATAGTAACAATAAAAATATAAAAAGACCATGGAAATGACATTATAGCATTATAAGATTAATCCAATTCCAGTCAAATTAGATTATAATAAGAACTGTGAGTGCTAAAGACTATTAATGGGAACCTGTGTTTCAAAAGCTTCATCACCTTTACGTGTGTTCTCCTCCCTGACCCCAATAATAAAAATAGCTTGGCATTCACGAGAGCGCCCTTCTTCAGAGGACTTCACCAACAGTCGCCGCTGTTTTGAGGAAAACACTGGCCTCACTTCTCCATCAGTAGGGAAACTGAGGCTGGGTCAGTGTGGCTTTCTCGAACCTAGGGAGGCAGCCAGCCCTCCCTCAGGCTTGGCTCCAACTTTTCAAGCTCCCGCGGTGGTTCTCCAACTCCTGCAGACATCTGTCCGTCCACGTGGTTTATTCACCCAGCTGAATGGGAACGCACACCACAGTTGCCTCAAAGATAAAACGGTTTCAAGCACAAGGTTACCACGAAGCAGCTCTCCAGGAAGACAGATCTGGGCTGCCTTGTATTCCCAGCACAACTGAGTCATTCAGGAGCGCTGTCCTCAGCAGCGGCCGGATGGCTTTGGTTGGGCCACGCGGTTGCTCTTTGGCAGCATGATCACTGTAATAGCTGGAGGCAGATGGGCGTGACTCAAGCAATGCTGATGATATACAAATTCGGTCGCAACCCGTGCCACCATCTTTCCTGTTGCTCGGTCCACTGTCAGCAGTCTGGTCGGGCTTGCCTCCCTGCAGCTCGCCTCGGCAGGCAGGGCTAGAGGCCAGACAGCGGGAGCTCAATCTTGGGGCAAAGGGGAAAAGATCCAACCTGCAGCCCTTTGCTGAGCTTCTCCGTGCTCATCCCAAATCATGGGCGCTTCCCATCAGCCTTGCCTTTTTCTAGCAGGAGAAGCACAACCAATGGGTGGCTGGAGCCCAGGCAAGAGACGGGACTGGGCAGCTGCTGTGTGGCTGAGGGCCATCAGGGTAGATGTCTCCCAAACCTCTGGACTGCCAGAGGCTGCTGTAATACAACAGCTGTGACTGAGAGCTGCATCCTTTGCCCTAGGGAAGCAAAATGACATCAGCATCCAGACTCTGAAGACGCTGCTTGCCTGATGTGCACAAGCTTCCCCTGACCCACAGACAAAGAGTGAAGTTGTCTAGCCCTCAGAGAAAAAGAGTTTTGGCAGAAACACAACTTAATGTACATTAGGAAACAAGAATGCTGGCCTTTCTTAAGGACAAAACATAGCACACCCTCAAGTTCTGGACTCAGTGGGTATTTACCCCCCTCCTCTGATCAGCAGGTAAGGGAGGGAACAAGGCGCAAGATAGATTTGCAACCTTTGGATTTTGGAGCAGGCAGTAACCTGTGTGGCTAATGGTAACGTCAGAGTACAGCAAGAAGGGGACTGGGATCAACCAAGCAAAGTGGGCTCCTGTCTTTTTTCAGTAAGGCTGGAGACTCCTGACTGGCTCTGCAAGTCAGGAGGAGGGATTTCCTTCCTGTATGTGAGGAAAAAAGATATAATGAAAAGGAGAAGGGAGAGATTTAACTGCATTTGCAGGTGTGACTCCCTTCCTGACATCAGTGAGTCCAGCCAGAGCTGGAAAGCAGTTTAAAAGGCTGTATCACTTGGAGAGCAGGGTGTTATGTGTGTGCATCTGCATCCCACTCCTCTCAGAGGCCACTTGAGCATTTCAAACTGAGCAATCAAGATCAAACCATCCAGAAACAGTCAGCACTTAAAAAAAAATATACTGTGTGATTTGCCCAAGATCACGCAACTCGATTCACAGAACGCAGGGTCTTGTGGCTACAAAAAGCCTGAAGAGGTGCTTCGGGGAAGGTTACAGTCAAGGTTACACTGCTACATTGTGAAAGGGAGAGGAGACACACCTAGAGCTCCTGGCTAAAGCAGGGAGGAATGGCCAGAGTCATTTAGTTTGACTGAAACATCGCCTAAAACATTTTCTCCAGCCCTTATTTACACTGCGAAGTTGTAAACATCAGTTTCACCCAGAGGAAAAAGAAGATATTTATATTTAATGGCCAGCATTTAAGCTTTAAAGTGAGCTGAGAGGTTGTAGTTGGAACAGAGAGAAGATCCTAACTGCCCTGCACAAAGCAGCAGTGCTGCCATTGCAGGGAAGCTGGCACCTCTAACTAGGCTGAGGTTTTGGGTCTAGCTCAGCCTAGGTTGCACCTCAGGACCAGTATGCTGGTCCGTGGACGCCACCAAGGCAGTTCACAGGCAGCCCTATGGATTTGGAAATATTCCCATTTGTGTGCCCTGGGCAGAGAGATGAGGAGAGGGAGAAGGAAGGAGAACAAAAAAAGCCCTGTGTAAAGATAGATCGACACATTTCCAGATTTTCAGGACATCTGTCAGCAAGCCCCAGAGTGTATGGCAGCTAATCCCTTTGCAGATTTTCTTTTAACTGTTGCTTGGCAGGAGAGTATGCCAATTTTTTCGTGAACGTCCTCATGTCTGAAGTTGTGCTCTCCCTGAGGTTATGATCTATCTGCGAGCAAAAGCATTACACAACCAGCTTGGGAAATACATTAGGGAAACATCTTGCTGAGAACCACGCAGCAGCTTTAAGTTTTGGATTAAGCGCAGAGCAAAAGGTATTTCCTGAAGATGAGCAAGGCCAGAGGTGAGGTGGCTATCTGACTAGATATCCCAAACGCTCCCACCACCTCCAACACCACTGCTGGCTGCTGGCTCACTCCCTGACTGGACAAAGCCAGCGCAGGGGAGAGGGCTGGTGCTGCAGGTCTGGGCTGATGGTCATCTCTGGCTTCAAACGTGAGAAAGCTGCAAAAGTCCACCCTCGTGTCCCCTCCCAGCATAGCTGGAGCAGCAGTGCAGCTTGGTGAGCACTCAGGGATCTACGAGAGCAAAGAGCTATAATAATGCAAAGCTTCATTTGTTCCTGATTTAATTCTCAAGCGCTGTGTTTTGTAGAATTCAGCAATTCCGCTGTTCATCTGCTAAGGGCAGGCAGAGAGCAGTCCGTAAGACTAATCTTCCATAGCACAGGGGTAAATACCTTGGTCCCAACATGAGCATGCACAAATTAGAGGGGCAGAGAGCCCTTTGGTGCTGCGAGGACTGGCCTCATTAAGCACAGTCTCCAGGTACTGGTCAGCAAGCTGCTGTAGGCTCTGCTCTGTGGCCAGCCAGACCTGCAGCTGCTGCTGGGACCTTCCAAGTTTCTGTACGCTCTGTCTGAAGCACAGGCAGAAATGAACACTTTTTTTTGCTTTCTCATCCTACCTGACAAAATCAAGCTCAAGTCCCAGTTTTGTGATGTTTTTTTGATTAATTCAGACTTCCCTACGCTCTAAGCATGTGCTAGAGTAAGGCAAGTGAGTAAAAGGTTGACTCCAGGACTCATGATTACTGATGGAGCAGCAGTTTATCTTCATATTCTTTCTCCCCTAGAAAGAAAAGTGACATAGAAAAATGGGCAACTGGACATTTTTGTTATCAACATTTCTCAGTGGCAACCAGCAAAAGAAATGTGTCTTTCAGCAGTAAAAGGAAATTCACCTTCGCCAAATACACTTTTAGCCTCCCATCTCACAAGATTTTCACGTCCTAGTTGCAATTTGCCTTTTACTACAGAATTCTTTTGAGAAAAGAAAAGAAAATCAAATCTATTTCCTGGCCCTATCCAATAATGTGAGACTCTGGGTGTGTCTGGATTCTTTCTAAACAGTCCTGGGCAAGTGTACAGAAAAAAAAAAAAACAAGAAGAAGCAGCAGTCTTTCAGATGCTGTCATTTATCTTAGAACACTTCTTTCATCCATCTTAGCTATGATAAGCACTTTGATTATTACTCCGGAAGAAATATGTAATCATTAGGTTTCAGAGTGCGCACCTTCATTTCTGTGACTGAAGCCAATTCATATCTCTCTCAATATCAGCCTGACAGCAAGATAGCAGCTGATATTAGAAGATAACAACAATTCTGCCTGCATTTTGCTGTGGGCGTTGGCTTCCTTTATGTAATAACCAAATGATCTAGACTCATATAGGAGGGAGAAGTCCAGGACAGCATGCCCTTACTTCCAGGATTATTGTACCTTTTACACTTAATAATGTAAACCCGAAAATATTCATGACAGAAAAGACCAGGAGTCTCACCTTCTGCCAAGGTTCCTGAATGTTAAATTACAAGACTTGCTCCCCCATTCCTTTCCTCCATCAGCTTTTTCTCCTTCTCCCTCAGCATTTCATCTCCCACTCCAAGGAGCACACACCTCCATGACGTCGCTGTTCCCAAACACAGCAGGCTTATGCTCTCCTGCTTCCAACCCAAACTGAAAGCACACAGCACAGGCAGCCAGATACCTGCCTGCAACACAAGCAGGCAATGAACGGCTTCTCTACTATGCTGCAAATGACTCATCCCCGCCAACTTTTCAGCTCCCAGAATCTCCAAAGGGAGGCAACAGGTTTTGTGCATTAGCACTGTAGCCAGGTAATTTAAATTAGTGGACTGGCAAGAGCAAACACTGCCCCTTCTGCTTGCTGTAAGTAATAGGTAGGAGCTTGCCCAAGCATTCTTGTGCCACCCTTACAACAACAGAGCAGACAGGCCTGCAGATGGAGAAGCAAACCTACACCTCCAGAACAAAATAGAGATGAAAGCCCTTGTGGAGAACCAATAGTACCTCTCTCCCCATCCTCTTTACTGTCTCCACCTTAAATTTTGTGCAAATGAGAAACCGTGTTGGGGACAAAGCCACCGGTTTCAGTACGGAGAAAGGGTGATGCTTTTCATCTTGCCCGCCTGACAATATCTTGCACCCCTAGAGTGCATGGGGAAGGTGAAGGGGCCATCCTGCTCTAGGGCTTCCTCAGCCCTCTCAGCTGAGCCTGCCAGCAACGTGCCCATGAAACATCAACAGCCAGGACAGTTTTGTGCCAATTCTTCGCTTTCCAGCACCATTCGCTTGCATGATGAGAAGAGCCCCTCCACCACACGGGTGACGTGATATTTGCTGCTCAAGAATGAGGAAGAAATAACTTGCCGTGTCTGAAAACTGGTTTGGTGTCATCCCCTCCTGCACCTCGTCACTTCTCCATCAAGGCCCTGGCCATGGGGAGGAGGGAGCCCAGGCAGCCTTCTGCTGCTGCCCTCACCACACTCTGCCTCCTGCTTCAGCAGCGGCTGCGTCGTTGGAGATGAGGCAGGCCGAGGGCAAAGCTGGGAGGAGAGACAACAGGTTTGCAGGATGCTTTTTGCCAGGCTGATGTGCTGTCCTCAGCAATTTGCTGTCTGAAAGCAACTGCTGTGACTAAAGCTGGCCCTGATACAGATGGTTACCAAATCCTAGGGATATTATCTTACTCCCGCTTTACCCTGATGGAAAAGACAGCTCAAGGGACAGAGCAGGAGAGAACTGAGATCATGCGTTCCCCTGAGGCAGGAACCGGTTGTGGCCCCCTCGCAAACACCCAAGGGATGCAGGTTTTGACTTGCTACTGGCCGAATCACCTTGGCCAGCCAGTGTGGACAGGTTTCCGTCTGCAGCACTGGAGCCATCCAGATCATCCCGCCCATGTGGCAACATGATTTACAACAGGGCTGCAAACCAAAAATCTGAAGCATTGCTCAGGTAAAACATATGCCAGATCCCTTTGCTACCCTCCCTTGACAGATAAGCTGTAACAGAGCCTTCTTCCCCAGGGGAGAAGTGGAACCGTCACTTGCCCTAAAAAGGCTTCTGTCTCCAGTCGGTGAAGTTCACCAGCTGTTTTTCAAGAAGAGCTGTTTTCTCTGCTTTATTTTCTTTCAAGCACCATTTGAATTCCTCTGCAGATAGGAGTTGCAAGCTGGAGCTAACGCTGCAATGGGCAGCCAGAGCTGAGGGAGGAGTGTCATCTGCTGCCTGGCCACCAGCACCAGCCCCCACCCCTGGGGGTAAAACAGAAATGGCAGCAGCTGGACCAGGCAGCAGGGACGGTGTCGGCCCAATCCTGCCCTCTAACCTCAGCTTTCCTCCTGGCTTGCTTTAGGATAATCAGCTGGCTACTGCACACCTCTTTTGCCTTGGTTTGCACCCTAGTAGGAAAAAGTAACACTCAGTGCAGCATTTCGTGAATTTTCTGGCAAGCACCTCTGCCAGAAAAGGAAGAGTTGCCAGTACCTGCGTGAGCACTTGGACCGGTCTGCATGGCCACAGACAGACCTCACCTCAGACGTCTCGACAAAGCCAAGAAAGACCAGATTCAGTATTATCATACTCCCAAGACAAAAAATCAGAAAAAGTACCCAACCCACTCTGGTAGAAATAGAGCAAAATGGGATTATTGCAAGTTTGTCAGAGAGCAGCAACAGTGCTCAGGAAGGAGCAAGGCAGGAGTTTTGCAACTTGGTTATAAGCTAGCTCTGCTTTCACTTCAGCAGTCAAATACAACAGCATTATAATGCAAGCATGGTGTCATCGTGTTATTTCACAACTTGCATGGATGGGGTAGTTCTTAACATTCATAAGAGGAAGCTTCCTTGTACCAGCAGGACATGAGCTGCTCTGTCTCTAGGGAATGAGGTGATTTTGGAAGCTGTCATAGCCCCTAGGAGCAACAAGCGTGGGCTGGTGCCCCCATGCAGGTGGGGCGGAGAAGGGAAGAGGAAATGCCCTGTTTCGCAGTTATCGATTGGGTAAGCAAAAGCAACAGCAGATGGATGTGGATAGAAGATCATAAAGAAGCCATGAGGCAATGTTAATCATCATGATTAAGCCATGAGAGTGACTACATATGCAGTTATTTAGTTTACTTGTTTGTAGACGCACACGACAGGAGCTTGGAGATGTGAAAAGGGATGACAACAGAGCATTGCGGTTGTCCACTGGGGGCTCCTCCCTGGCAAGAATGGCCATATGGGTACAACACAACAATATTTGTCTGAAGAACTGTGAAGGAAAGGCTGGCACAGGCCTCCATGCCTCCCAAGTCATTTGGAAAAGGGCAGCTTGGGAGCAGTTGAAGAGCTGTGAAGGCATGAGAAGTTAAACGCCAATCATGAGTGGGATGACCCAGTCCAGCATCATTCTGAGAGGTGTCTTTGGATCTCCCCTGTCGAGGATGGGGGAAAGGGTGCTGGCCACTCTGAAATGTCAAGAGTCTGGATGAGTGTGCAGTTGGCTAGGAAAGAGAGCACATTAGCAACGTAGTACAAGACAATCTTGTGTGGGTGGGAAGAAGCACGGCAGCCAGGGTGGAAGGACCAGGGGCATGGTGGCCCTGACTGCAGGCTGTATGGTGCAGGGAGACCGTGAAAAACATTAGTGTAGAGGGCTGGTGCTAGCTTTGCCAAGCTTGAGCTTTTGATGGCCATCCATAAAGAAACAATAAAGAAACAGGAATAAATCTGGACTAAAGAAGATAGATGTAAAGATGAGACACAGGTTGACTTGGGTTCAGCATAAAGGTAGTGGCTGGACTTTTGTTGGTAGATGAGATGGGTCCTGTTGTACCTTCTCAAATAGGCAAGGAAGACATTGAGAAAGCAATATGGCAACCTGAAGGATAGTAGTTTTACTTAATCCCCACAAGAGTATTTCAACCTGAGGTGCCCTTCAGAGCCTGAAATGGAAGTGCCTATGTTGAGAGAGAGAAGGAAAAAGTGAGAGGGATCCACAGTTCCATATTTTGTGCATCTCTCCTTCCCTTGCAGGTCAGTCAGCAGCAGCCTCGCAGCAGGTGCATCCTGACAGGAACAACAACTATCCTTCACCTCCATCACACAACAGTCCTACATCTGCTTAGTGAAACTGCCCACCCTCTTGTAGGGCAGCACATGCTTAAAGATTTGCAGGATGGGGCTTGGAACAGGATGTAAGGAGATACGTGTTGGGAAGGATTCAACACACTGAGCTATCCCATTTGCAGCACGGACCTCACAGTCCTGACAGAAAGTAACGTAACTGGGTAGAGCTTCCCAGAAGGGAAATTACAGTCCAAATACATTTTCTATATAGGAAATCCAAAAGAAGAAGAAGAAAAAAAAGAAGCCCTTATCTATATTTATAAGATGAAGCTTTTCCTACACGAATAAACCTCTTAACACATTTTTCTGGGCGCTGAGGTTATATATTTAATAGGTTTTTCTGGTATCACTTAAAAGTAGATCACCACCATGCAATGACGCCTGCTGCACTCTTTTTCTGGCATCCTTACTAGCTCCCTTCACCCATGCCCCCAGTAACTAGAGCACCGTGTGTTATTCTCACTAGACTGCAAGAGAGGATTTTTCCTTTGCTTAGGAACTTTTGCTACAGAGCTGCTTGCTCACCTCCTTTTTCTTGGCCCTCCCTGCTTTCTTCCCAACTCAACAAAGAACTGAGAAAACATTCTCCAGAAGAGAGGGGAAGGCACATACCCCACTGAAACCCTCCTAGTAGCTCTTCATTAGCATCCTGGGGCTGCAGATCAACTGTTCTGTCCTTGAGTGCAGAGCACAGATAGCAGAAACATGCACAGGCCTCCAGTCATAGACTTATAGAATAATTTAGGCTGGAAAAGACCTTTAAGATCAGAGCCCAGTCGTTAACTTAGCACTTCCAGGTCCACCACTAAATCATGTCAGTCAGCCTCAGTGCAAACAAAGACCGCCTTATGCGGTGGACAGTGTGGCTAACACCTGTATCGCAGCTTTACAAAAATTTAAAGAGCAATGGAAAAGCAAGTAGCTGCCTTATCAGCATTCGCAGCTTTTTCCACTCCCCACTCTTTACCTCCTTAGGCAGAGAATAGCTCTTGAGGTCCAAGGAGCCCTTCCTCCCCTGGTGAATGCTCTGGCACAGGCATCCTTCTGGGCAAGGCCCTGCAAATTACTGATGAACTTATTAAACTATACAAACCAGATCCCAAAGAACTAAACCCTGCAGGGGTATCTCACCCCTGAGCCAAGACTACTGTGATTTCCCCCTTCCTAGTGCCAGCAGTTCTGTGTTGCAATGCAAAGAGGAGAGCTCTTCTGCCACGGTGGAAAACTTTCATGGGAGAGATGTTAGTTGTAGGTAACCAAAGAGAGAGTGCATCTGTCCTGTTCAGGGCCAGCTCTGTGGAGTAAGTGCTTTGTAACTGGTACGCTCCTGCTTTCCACTTTTCCAACTCGGCACACAGACTTTTGTCTAACCTCCTTCCCTTTCCTGCCATGTTGTGGGCAGAAGTTTCATTTTGTTGCTTTATTGTCTCTCACCTCCTTATTAAACACAATAAGTTAAAACCACTGCCTTTACAGCCATCTCTCAAGAGGGAAGAAGTGAGTTACTGTGGTGTCACTCCTATGTTCCTGACCTAGGAGAAGAAAAATTGTGGAACTGCTCTCTTGCCTCTGCAAGGAATAAATATCTTGCACTGATTCTTAAGCTGTAGCTCACTGTAGACACCTCTCTGTTTCCTCCATCCACTTCCCACTCTTTAGGACAAAATAACTGCCTCTTCATCTCAAGAGATTTATCTATTCACTTTCGTGCATGGACAGAAAAAACATTTCTTCCCCCGCAACAATGCAGCTAACTCTGGGGTAGAGCATGACAGCTATTTCACAGCACAGAAGGAGTGGCAGGGAAAATGCAGTTGTTTTTGCCTGCAGAGATGGAACAGCAGATTGGAATGGCAAAAAACTGCAATTTAACTGGAACCTTGAGAAATCATTCACGGTTTTCATAACTTAGCCAAAAGGAAAAAGCAACTGCCTGTAAAGGTTGGATCACCAAAGCACTGGCTGACAGGGCTCTGTTTAGTGAAGTTTGACACTACCTACTAGAGCACCCACATATTTCTTAGAAGTCTTTTCATCTACCTAGTGAGTAAGACCATTTCTGCTTACTTGCAAACTCAGGCAAGCTCAAAGGCAAGAGCATGAGGGTTGCCGGTGAAACAGAAAAGGTGTGGGTCGCTGCTCCTTCTCATGACCCAGATGCAGCTCACAAGGCAGTCCTCTCATCTTACCTGATTAGAGGGTGTGATACTTGTGTGAGAACTGATCACAAGCACTTTTTTCACCTTGTGAGAATTATTTCTAACATAGGCATTAGCCAACACTACCCCTTCCCCCATCACTCCCCTGCCCAAACCTGCTCTAGAAAATGGATCTAGGGACTTTGACTATACTTAATGAGAGCCCAGTAAGGTGAAAGTGCCTAGGTATCACAGTGATTAGCTCAATATAATTATGTGCTTAAGACATTACAGATAATTTGGGGTTTCTGAGCTTCTGAGCAGGCAAAAGCAAACCCTCTTTGCAGTGGTAAGAGTGGAAGCTCTGGACACAGGAGACATAGGTTAGTTATGCAAAAATTAGCATTCCGTGGGACTTCATACATCGATGTTTTTCATATATAAAGTAGTAAATAGAATAGATGTTCTGTGAATATTCTCAAGGAGAAATCCAGCTAACAGCGCTGCACCATTCCTGCCTGCAAGCCTCATTCTCTGCTCCTTCGGTGGGAGGCACACTGGTAATCACACAGACAAACACATCTTCACATCACACTAGGAGTCAGGAGGGCGAATATGCTCCTCAATTTCTTACAACACCAAGAGTCTCAGCTCCTATACAACTCAGAGATGTCCTCGCTCTTCCTGGTAATGTCTCTGTGGTCCCGGCCTCCTTCAGTGGCCAGCAGGAGCAGAGTGGTGAAGGTCTCTGCCAGAGCTATTTTTCAGTACAGTGTGCTTCTTTGCCCAGCAGCTTCATGCAGCACAGTACCAAACATCTTGTCAGAAACACACCAAGCAACAGCTCAGAGTTATCGCCTCACCCCTGAGCATAGCTATTCTGCTTTTCATAACATGGTCCTGGCTCATTGTCCTGGCTCGTGCACGTTACAGCACAGGGCTGTGTAAGAGGGCTCCCATGAGGCAAAAAGAAAGATCTGAGGATGCCTGGGGATCTTGGGAAGTTATAAACAAAACCTAAAGACTCAAAAAGGTAGACAGACACCACCAGCAGCAATCAGGTCTAGGGAATATGCAGGATGTGACTTCCTGTTACTTCCAACCCATGTGTACCCTCTCTCCAGTCCTAGTCATTTTTTTGTTCATTTTCCTGGAAGTATTTTGCAGCAGAGGTGTCTGACTGCGCAAAAGAGGCTGGATCAGAAGCAAAAGAATGACTGTTGCATTATGCAGCATCCAGTCACAACAAGGGATTTAGACTTTGATCTGCTTGCTGAAGTTTGCTATTTCTACTCCAGTACCTGGTGGTCAATTGGTTGCCAACATCTGTACAATATCAAGCACTTGCATCCATATGGAGAATGTATAATTAAAACTTGCTGCATACAACTGTGAAAACTTTCTCATATCCTCCCTAAATTGCACTGCAACCCCCAGATGAGAGCTGGGAGCCAAAATGGAAAAAGTCTGGCATAAATATTTAACTAACTTCAGATACGTATTCCTCAACTATTAGCTAATTATTTTGTGCCAGCCATAAATGACATCTGGTTCGTTAGCACACAACACATAAGGATGCTGCAGGTTGGACTTATAAGCGGGAAATGAAACGTGACTCTATGCTAATTAATATTAATGAATGGATTGAGAACCAACATCTCTTTGAAAATACGAGCTCAACAGGAGCCCAAGTGTGATTCATTATGATTATTGCTGGGGTGACAACCATTACCAATCTCAGAAAAGCCTCTGTTTCATATAGCATCTCTTTGGGAAGGACTTAATTGGCTTCTGGAAGAAGTGAGGATGAGCAGGGAGGGGGGCTGGTTTCAGACCAACCTGCAGGTACGTGTTTGATTATCACCATGACATAGCAGTGATAGAAACAATTCCTTTTGTGTGTGTGTGTGTGTGTGCTGAGGTTCCCTTGATTTGGCTGGTTTGCTGAGGCAATAGCTGTAGCCTGCTGTCAAAACCCTGCCACAGTTATTCCTATCCCTCCAAACTCAGCGCTTTCTTTCAGCCCTCAGTCCCTCTTCCTCCAAACTCGGTCTATTCTTCCCTAGACACCACCCACTCTGCTGCTGTTGCAGACTGCCTTGGCAGCCAGCTAGCTCATCTCTGAGGCCTTGTAGCTGAATTGAGCGTGTTTAGACTTGAAAGGAGAAAGCTTGTCCTCTCTTTCACACAATATCTCTCTGGGATGTGCTCACCATGGTGCCAGGGGAAAGTCTGTATTGTTACTGGGGCAGTTTTCTTCCTTGGGCAATATACAGCCACGTGATAGGAGCTGCCAGACATTTCTGTTCCTTTCTTTCAAGTCTATGTGGGTTGTTCTCCATTCCCAAAACAATCTAAGCCATTAACAGAAGTGTTTGTCCTCCTATGAAGATCTTGAACAGTCATCATTTGGTAGCCAGATGCTTTGCTTAGCTATGATGTCTGTACATCTCTAGCATTGAGCACTCATGCTGATAAATCTGCAGCTTTAGCAGGGCTCAAAAGGAAATGCTAGAGTCTCTTTCTCCAATTAAGCCTGTTTAGTCAAGGAAAAAGTCTCCAAGTCGGTTTCTGCCCTTGAAGCAGCTCCTGAACTTGCATTATTATATACGTTTGGGAAGCATATTGAGTTTTTCGAAAGCATCAATCTTTTTGCTACGTAGGAATTACCATTCACCCCATCATTCACCAACCGTTTCTCTGCTGTGTTCTCTGTTTCTCAGTCAATTTTCTACTAACAGCCGACTACTCCACCAGCTAATTTCCCTCTGGTCTTGAACAAGCATCAACAAAAACAGCTGAAGCTGAAAGCCTGGTGCTACATCACACTATAATTTTCCTGAATCAAGCAAGTCCCAAAGACCTACCAGGACCAATGATGTATCACCAGAAGGGGAAGAAGATCACTGTCTCTGAACTATCGTTGCAGTTACCATTAGTACAGCTTTAACATTGCCACTCCTGCATAATCTTCACCACTCTCTCAAGTCCCTGTAAAATCGGACACGTCACTGAAAACTAACAAAGAAAGAGAGGGAGCGATTGATGTGGAACTTCTGCTGTGGCCTTAAAATGGGAATTGGAAACTGGATCTAGGAATCCTTCCCCAAGGCAGTCCACTATGTCTTGCGACTTTATGTAAAACCCTTACATTTCCTCCCCTTTTGCTCAAGACTGGATGGGAAACTGGGTTAACAAAAATGTGAAGAATCTCTCAATGCAGCAGAGACTGCTTCAGAGCCAAGCTTCCCAGGGGAAATAAATGATGAACAAAAAACAAACAACAGCACAGCTCAAATGATTCCTCCCCTCACCACAGTCCTGAGATTTCGTAATTGCTCCCTTCATGGCCATTTTGGTTTGTAATATGCAGAGTAAAGATTTCCATTATAGATGTGTTTACTTAATCACTATAATTTTTTAAGTGAAGTTCAGGCTGTTGAAAGCACCAGGCTGCCAGCCCCAAGCAAATTAGCCATCAGCTAGTCACACTAGAAGCTTCTCTGCTCTGATTCTTAGCAAAGGTTTTGCTCCCCAGCAGTCTCTTGGTTCTCCAATGGATCATCCACCTCTGGGAGTGGGAAGGCTATGTAACACGTCACACACTTTGTCTTATCAAGCAAGAGGAGGAGGGCTTTTTTTGTGTGTTTGTGTGTAAAAAACCCAGTCTCTAGGAATGGGATGACCATGAGGGCATCTGGGACAAGTCTAATATTCATCACACGGAAGCTGGACAACTGACAAATGCAGAATTCATTTCAGAAAGCAGCAAGACATTGACTACATCTGCAACGTAGTCTTTCCAGTGAGGTTACATTGAATATTCTCATCGTGCATGGCAGAATATCCTGGCATGAATATTTAATCATGCAGGGCAAATATAAGTAAATTGAAATTCTAGGTGATGACAACATTCAGATGACCTGGGCCCAGACTAGAATTTGTGATTTCAGATGGGAAGGCTCCACCTCCTGTTCCTCCCCTACCAAGCTATTGATCCCTTGGCGTGGGAACTGGGAAACACCTTAACCTTTATAAAAGCAGCAGCAGCTGCTACACAGGGGTCTTAAGCCCGACGAGACAAATGTGGAAACAGTCAATACCTTCAGGTGCTGGAACGAGGGCACTTCCTTGGTCAGGGTATATGAGATTTGCTGTCACTTGAGGCAGTGGGCAACAACAACATTTTCTTGGCGCTGTCATGGTTTCCAGCACCCAAAATCTCTATGCTCAAAACCCAACCAGATTTCCATTGTCATTTTCAAGCTGAATTGGCCTAAGCTACTGGGCAAAGCCACCCCATTCTGTGTGCTTTTAACTTTTGGGGAATAAAAGATCCAGCACCAGAAAAGAAAATAGGAGTGCAGTAGACGGGCTTCCTTGTCCCTAGTGGTCCAGGATCATCAGCAGAGATCTCAGATTAATCTAGCTGGCCTCTTTTGTATAAGCCTTTCTGCAGGTGCTCCACCCTCACCTGCCATGCTTCCCAAAGTCTTTACAGAGGAAAAGAGAAATAATAAGTGCATGTGCACTAGTTTTGTGAGAGACTATAGACAAGTTCTATCACAATATCAGGTGCCCAAATCCCATAGAAACATCAGAAAGCAGCCACCTCAGTTCTGGCCTGAAGCTACTACAGCACTGGGATCAGACAAAAGAGATATATATTGTCAGGAAGACAGGGCATTAACAAGCTTATTCCTTTCTGTAGTTAGAAGTGCAAATTCCTCTATTCCCTTGTTTAAATAACTGTAACTTATTTCATACTCTCTGCTGATAGGGATATAATTCAGTCATTTCAGCAAGGTTGTCAGACACCATGAATGGTCCCTGCATTGACAGCTCGAAGTATTATCCTCATTTCCTAGTGGGAGAGATTCAGAAAGTTCAATACCGTGTCTGTTTGCAGAAACAAATCCACATGAAATGAAGCTATCATAGCAAATTCTAGTGAACGTGTTTGCATCACAGAGAGGTGGAGGAGGGGTACAGGACAGATCTCCTTGTATGGGAAACAGGCAGAGATTAGAAGAGCACCAAGTGGCCAGGTGGTAAGGGAACGCACTTCTGATTTACAATTGCAATGATTGCGATGAATGGAGAGAGTCTATGATTAAAGACATGTCTGAAAATAACAGTAATGATTTCCACTTGTATGCCTTTGATCAGACAATCCCACGGTATTGTATAAATGAATTCTCCCAGTATCTCTCTGAGGTTGGAAAGCCTTCTACTGACATGAACATGTCAGAAATAAATACCAGCTGAATGGTGTTATACAGGTGACAGCTTGGATAATTCATCCTCTCCTGGAAGAAGAGCTTCTAGAGATGGAATTTGCCTCAGTTATAAGAGAAGAATAGATCCTCAATATGAGCTATATTGGACTACATGCATAAATTACTGTGCAAAATAATCATCCATGCCATTCAGTTCTCACTTCCGTAGGTGAAAGTAGCAATAAGGGAACTAATTACCTGTCTGTAAGGATGATTTTAAAAGATGGAGACACTGCCCATCAAGAACACCACTGGGACTCATCAACACTCTTGAAACAGGCTGCTGGTAACCACCAGGAGGTAAGGACTGTACTTTCAGTCACTGCCTCCATAGGATTAATTTGAATTAGCCATCTGGAGTGGAAAAAAGTATATCCGTTACCATGCCCTTGTGCACTGCATTCCCTGGAACAAAACCGTACAGGACCATCACACCCAGCCGTAAGCCTGATCTGCAGAGTCCTAGACACATCACCCCACCTGCCTCTTTGGAAACCAGGAGCCATCTAGGCAGCTTTTGCACAGCTTTCACTGGCCTTGTGGCTAAATCCCACCCCAGGGCAGGAGACATCACTGAATATTTCTCTTGCAATGGGGGATTTGGACCCCAAACTGAGCAGAGTGTACTGTTTTCTGTGGTAAAGGCAATTTTTCATGTTTGGAAAGCTTGAAACAGTTATGTGCGGTCTTGCTGGAATGCTGAGAGGGTTAAATATGGCTTGGCACTTATTTCGCTTACGATTATGTTCGTCCTCCTGTCACCAAGAACCCAAAATACATTCTGATATTCAGATCTAGCTATTTTAGTTTGTGCTTTATTATTCAGTGAATATGAAATGACTTTTTACTGCTTCAGAAGCTATTTGTATAGTACTTTTCAAGAATAAGTTGTAGGGGTCAGGCACCCCAACTTCACTGTTATGGTTGATAACCATAATTCCTGATTCTCCTCAAGAGCCAGTAATAAGCTGCCTGCATTAATCCTATTTAGATGTTTGATTTGGGTATACCTGTCAGCAGACAGATTATATAAATACAAGGTTTGATGAAAAAATCCTTATACTGAAATATAACCAAATGCAGTTTTACCACCGCCTGGTCAAGAAAAGGAAAATATTACCCAGCTAGTCAAATGTCAGACATGCTCTCCAGATGGCCAGAAGGACCCCTCTCCAAAAGATAAGACAGTCCTTTATCTATTTAGGACAATGTCAAAACATCACCCTTAATAACTCAGAACTTAAATATATTTTGAGAGGAAATATTAAATCCGCCTAGAGTCCTCCAAAGCCTTCACAAAGGAGACTGGATCTAAAACCAGTGTGGTGTTCCTCCCTTGCTGCCACTGTCCCCTGCCCTGGGGGCACTCCCCTCCAAGTGGGCACACTGACAGGGATAAAACCCAAATCTGTTCTCACCCACGTGCCACCAGCAGCAGCTGCAGTTTCTGGCATCCACACATGCAACAGCTCAAGCCCCTCTGTGTGTTGCCTGTCCAGGTCCCCCAAGCTTGCCTGGTAAAGGCACTTCTTTGGCTCCTTCTTCGACCTGTTTCACTATGAGAAACTTCCAGGAAATCCTTCAGTTGCTTTTTGAGGAGTCTTTATATACTAAAATAAAGTCCTAAAGATGTCAGTCAAAAGCCTGGTGGGCTTGAAAAAAACCATCAACATTAGGCTAGTTTAGTCACCTGTAAGTGTCTGCCTGGAGGGGTGCTCTTGGTGGGCTTTAGGGGAAGAGTGCTGGTGGGTATGTAGCCCTGCTCCCTGCCATGGCTGCAGCAAGGGACAGAGCGAGTGGTTGCCCTGGGCATGGTGCAGAGGTGGTGCTGTTTGGAGAAATGGGTTGGTTTGGCCACTGCAGTAGAAATGCTGGAACAGAGCAGAGGATCAGGCCCAGCCTGGAGGGGAGAGAGGGAGGGATGTTCCACGTGGCCCAACACCCACTGCCAGCCGGTATCTGCAGAAGCAGGATATGCAGACAGAGTTCCTCCACCTCAACATTTGGGGGGCTGTGGGAGCCAACTACAAACAGCACCTCTGTGTATGCAAAAGGGATGGGGTTGGGAACAAGCCATTCCATGCTCTCCTGGAACAGAGAGAAGGCTTTCCACCAGCAGCAGAAAACGTATCTGCTGTGTGAGCCCTCCAGCCAGCCAGCCAGCCCAGAGCAATGACTGTAGGAGCCTATTTGAGCTCTCTGATTTATTTATTTGCTAAGCAGTCGTTAGCAGCACTAGCCTCAGTGAGCATCAAAACATCCTCAGCTCCTTCTCTCCCAGTCTCCTTCACTGCCTGGCGTTGCATGCTCCTCTCCTTGAGCCTAGCCACGGCTTGCTAGAAAGAGTAAAGCTGCAGAGTTATTGCTCTATCCACTCGATTCATCTTCTTACCACTTTCTGGTCCTCTAACAGGTGCTCTGTTAAGTGGGTCCTGCTGTGTTTAATGGCCTCCCCCGCCCCTATGTAACCTACTTACATATTTTCTGTGAGCCTGCTGGCCTGGTGATATTCCAGTTGGATGGTATCTGACAGCTGCTCCAGGAAGGGTCACATGGCTCCTGTAATTAAAACAGGGTGAAAAGGCAATTCCTCTACTTACCCAGAGAGGCAAAAAAATGGGGATGAGGGGGAGGAGACTCTTAGCTGCTAACATGAAGGGTAACAAGAGAAGGCTGTAAAGTCTTTAATTTAATTGTTAACACAGAAGTCATCAGGCTCTGTGCTATCAACAGATCACTCAAAGTAACATTGACAATTATGCTCATATATGGAATAAGTATGGTCACATTTGATTTCTTCTGGCCTTATTCCCTCTTCTTCGCTTTCTTGGAATAACTCACCAAGGTCTAACGCACCAAGTAGAGACTTGTACTTTAGTTACACCCCTCATTGCACCCCTAGTTTTGCAAACAGCAGAAGCAGACTTCCTCAGCTCACTCCAGGCTGATGCTGACAGCTGGCCCATCAACGCAATGTGAGAGAAAACTCTGTTCCTTATAAACTGATAAGAAGGGAGATGGTCCTGTGCCAGGGGGTGAATCAGTGAGAGGCATCATTAACATGTCTGGTACAGACTCTGTGGGAGTGCCACAGGGTAACTCAGGTTGTGGGTGTCAGAAATAGTGTATTAATTACGGGGGGAGGAGGTTGTAATCAGAAAAAAAGTACATAATTTTTCCACAGGTTATTATGAAATCACTTAAGAGAGCATGTTACAAGTCATTCTGCTAAGGAACAGGGGATCCAAAAGAGAAACTGCTGTAGGATGCTGAAGAACTCATATACAGACTCATTTGGAGAATAGTGCAATGGAAGTTTATGACTATCCTTCAGCTCACTTGACTTTGAGAAGAGATGGAAGCAGAGGCTGAAGAATTGAGAGTGCAGAGTCCCTCTTCTCAACACAGCTGTCTGTTTTCAACTAAGTTTGCAAGTACTACGTTAGTAGCCTCACAAATTCCGTCTGGCAGGAGCAATGCCACTCTATAAAGAGAGACCCTAAATTAGCAAAAAATAAGGGGATTCTGGAGACCTGCACCAAAACATCACAAGTTCCTGTAAAATCCCCAGTGATACCCTTCAGGACTCTATTTTCACTCTACAACTCTCCTGAAAAGATAGGAACATGAATAATGGACTGGAAGGAAAGGAGGGGTGGCTTCTTGAAACTTTCCTCTGCCAGGAAAAGCATTGCTAGAATAAACTCTCGGTTTGGGCATTGAGTGAAAGAACTCTGGATCTGGTTGGCAGGATGGAGTTAAGGTTGCAGGCAGATGTTGGTGGAGCCTTCTGTTGTTTTCTCTCTCTAACCTTGTTTCCAGAGATAGTAATCCGATGTTTAACTTTTATTTCGGTATAAGTAAACTAACCTTGCTATTAACTCTGTGTGGTAATAAAATGTGGTCTCTCTATAAAGCAGATTTGCAAGTCCTTTTTTTTCTTTTATTTTTTTTTCCATAGGGCTCAGAGATATTTTTTTCAGAAAGAGTGAAGTTATTTCAAAATCTTTCCAAAGGAGAGCTAATTGTGGCATTCCCAAGAGCTGGGACACAATTTTTGCATCTTCTTGCAAGGATTAGGGCCCAGTAACATTTACTACTACATCAGAAGAAGGGAATTTCCTTTGGTGTGTACCAGGAGAGGCAGGAGCATGGCTTCTGATGCTGAGAATAACCTGCTCGTAAAAAGCAACTGTAAAGGATCCTCCAGGCTGAGGGAGCTAAAGTTACTGTATGTGCTGGACAGGCTGGTCCCTATATATATTAGTCCAAGGGGCCATGAGGCTCAGAAGGAGATTTGGCCATTATTTCTTCTGACAGGGATGCAGGTAGCATAGGGCCCTAGACACTCAGTTACCCATCCTGCCACAATAATTCTTCCCAAAATGCTATCATTCCTGAGGCCGTGTAGCATTTCAGTGGTAGTTCTGATCTAGTCTGAGCTAACACTTGCTCAATAAACTATAATAAACCTATTAGATAGGTTTGCTGAAGTGTACTGCCAGATTGGGCTGGAGTAATTTTTCATGGCGTTCGGTTACATCCAAAGTAACAGACCAATATGAATTAATGTTGATGTGATGGAGTAGTGCAGTCTGAAAATGACCTTTTCCTCTTATCCTGGCACTATATTCTGAAAGCTCTTCTTCTGTGGGGCAGAGCCGGTCTGTGTGCCACTGCAGGGAAGTCTTCTCCCCAGATGTGACATGCAGCTGCTGCTATCCAGGTCTAGGGAACCATGTTCTGGCAGTTTCTAAATCATACGAGAAAGAGATTTTTTTCTCCTCAGTATCTGAGAGCTTTTAGTATCTACAGTGTACCCTTTTCTTTATTAATTAATGTTATGTTTAAAACATAAGTAGGTTCTTATTTCTGCTCACTACTTATTATAATGCCTCGTCAGCACTTCAGTGCCTTTCCTTCTCCATCCACCTCAGAGCTGGGTTCAGCCCTTGATGTGTTAACCCTGGCCAAAATTGCAGCTTGCAACACCAGCACCTGCAATGCAAGGGTTGGGGTAACCAATAACCCAGAAAAGTGAGCCCTGCATTTACTTGCGTGGGTGCAGATGAGGAGTACGTGGCCAGGCTTTCTTACCTGGCCCCATGGCTGCTGCAGGCTGCCCCGTCTCACGGCTGGGAGGTGCCCACTGGGCTGTCCCCACCAGGACACAGCCTGCACCCCTGCCCATGGCGGGTGGCCCAGGCCAAGCTGCACTTGCAGCCAAGGCTGGAATCTGCTGCAAGGGGACAAACAAGAGCATATGGGGTTTTTTAGCATATTAAGTAGATGAAACAACGTCCACAGGCAATTTTCTACACCAGTCTTGGTATTACACCTTTGTTAAGACTAATGCAATTAGTGCACTTTTAGCTTAAAAAATAATAATAAAAATGGGAGGAAAAAAATCCTTCTGGGAAAACTGATTCTCTAGGAAGGGCTCAGCACAACCAGGCAAGACACCAGACTCAGCTGTGCAGGACAATGTCACCAGGCTGGGTTTTAACCACTGGCCAAAGAGGCTTGGGTCTTATTGCTGCCCTTCTCCAGTGATGCAGGGCCCATGGGGGACACAGGATGGAGAAGGTGCCACGTGGGCACTGCCTCACCAACACAGTCTACGTGGCCCCTTCTGTCTTCAGCAAGGAGAGACCCTTCATTAGTGAGCAGGAGATGGGCAGACAGGCAGGCGGGAGCTCGCCTTCCTCCTTTAAAGCACAGCTATATTTAGAGGCAAATTGCAAACAAAGTGACAGTGAGGTGCTGCTGCCCATAAATTATCCAGCTGCGTGGGATGCAGTGGGGCTCACCGACACTGCCTGCCACCACTGTGCTGGTGGGGGCAGGAGAGGGACCCGAGGGAGGAGAGGTTGCCTTCCCAGTACTTGCAAGGTTCCCCTTGCTAAGGCCCCTGGTCCCCATCTCAGCCGGAATCTC
>NW_009705327.1:22972-51541 GCF_000703405.1 Apaloderma vittatum
CAGCAGATGGTTGCCATGGGTTACTTCTGCACCGCAAGATATTCCCTTCCAAAATAGCAACGCTAATTGAAAACAGGGGCTCTGCACTGTCACTTCAAGGTTTGCTTTGGCAGCCTCACGGTCCTTGCCAGTAAGGCACAACTGGAGCTCGCTCGCCGGTGAGCTGCAACAGCACCAGCAAGGCTCGTGGGCCCCAAAACCTCCTTGCAGCCCTGGTGGCATCACAGCATCCCTACGGATGGTGTGCTGGGGACCAGGGTTGCTTGCCTACGACAAGACCTGTGCCAGTGGGGAGGACCATCATAGTGCAAAGCCTAGGGAACAGGTCCGAAAGAAGGGGAGGACAATGGAGGGACAGTGACCCTTGGCAGGCGGCAACACCACTGTGCAAGATGTAAGAGGCTTTGGGTACAAATATCTAAATTACAGGAGTAGATCTAAATTACCCAGGAGTAGATCCCAGCTTTTCTGAGCATAGCCCCATGCTCATGCTCTTTCTGGTGAAACGATGCTTGTAAGAGGAATTTAGAGGGGCTTTTCAAGATGCTTTACCATGCTGGCAAAAAGCTGGCAGGCTAACCACAGAACAAGGGGGATGGTAATTAGAGAGCCAGGGTGCTGGAGGAGGTATCTTGCGGGATGCTTCAAGGGTCAGTGATGGGCCTCGTCTTACTCTATCCTTTTCCTTTTTTAGGATGATTAATATGCAATCGGTAGGCTTGCAAAATTTAGATAATGTAACCTGCTGCCACCAATTAGCAAGATATTTTCATTCTGCAGAGGACTGTCAATGTGGAGCATGGACTGTCACTAGAGGTACAAAGTCTGCAAGAAAGGAGAAAAGCCGGTCTCCCACTCAGGGGAAACTGCTTGCACACTATCTCCCCAACCTGCACTTGGAAACTCACCAGCTCCTTTGCTGGTGCTGTTCCCCCCACGCTGAAAGGAGGCTGTCTCTGCCTGTCCTAGGGCTGCTCTGAGAACACAGTCACCACTGCTTGGGCAGGGGTGGGCATCGGAGGGTCTGTGCAGCACTATTTTTGCAGTCTGAGCATTAGCTACTCCATTTCTGTATTAAAGTTATTACGCTTCTGTTCTGGTCAGCTCCTACTCTAGTAACATTTTACCTGAGGCTGCACTACTCCACACACAGATAAGACTTTGCCTCTAAGAACGCAGGTGGCCCATTTGGTGTACCGCTTGTGTGATCCCTTCTGAAAGTTCAGCTCTGTCTTCCTTGATGCCAAACCAAGCCCTCTCCTCTCTCACTGGTTCAGTCCTAAAGCACCTCTGGGTTTGATCCCCAGCACTGCAGGCAACTCCAAGATCTCCTCCAATGTCTCGTCAGGGTTTCTTGATCTTTTATATGAGCTCAGAGGGACATTTGCAAAACTGCTGCCAAAATCAGCCTAAGGCTATCTTAGTATTCCTTCTCATCTCATCCCTAAAACCAGAAATGTAGGAGAGGTAACTCCAATCTTTTCATTTTGCTAATCATGTGGAGGGGTAGCAAATTCCTTGCCAGGAGCTTTTGTGCCCTCCCAGAATTGCCTCCCTCATTTTATTGCCCTATATTTTTACTCCACGGAGTGCTCAGAAGATTTGCAAGAAGTTCTGCTTTAAAAACAAACACACAAACAAACAAACAAACAGGAATGCTACTCCAATTACTCCTATTTAATCTTAACCAGTCCTCTTAGTTCCTGCAGGGTTTGCTTTGTCTCCTGCTTGCACAGCCACACGTTAGAGGTTGACACTGTCTAAATTAGGGAAACCCACCAACAGATGGAAAGTTGTAACGTGAACACGCTGCGTTAAGAGATTCATTCTGCGTAAGCCGATGACATCAGAAGTTTGACATCATTTGTGACATCTGTAAAGCATCAGAGTGCTTGCAGTGCAGAGCAAAGTAGCTTGGCAGAGCTGCCGGGGGGAATTACGCTGCTTCCAGTGCATTAGCACAATGGGCAATGATGTGCCAGACTGTGGAGGCATTATTTGGTGCACTGGAGAATGACCAGTCTTTCTATATCTACATAGGCTGCTAAATACCATCCAATATGCTCTACTCTCAGAAAAGTATTATTCTGCTAGGAAAGCTCAGAGGAGGTTTGACTTAGCAAAAACTGAAAAAAGTTTAATATGTCTTTCCTGGCTAGATGTCAGCTAAGGAATGCATAAGATCCTTATCTACAAGTATCCTAGGAGAAATAATGACCACAGTGGGAAAAGTAATTGCATCCAAAAACCAAAAGGAGAATTGATAAATGGAGCAAGACGAACTTCTTTTTTTTTAAAAAAAAAAAAAAGAATAAACATTTTCCTAACAGCAAAATCTGTTGAGCTATAAAAGAAGGAACTCCCCTGGCTGAGCTGTTTAAGATTAGACTAGAGGACACAGCCCACCTCACTCCCTGGAGCAGATCAGAGTACATGCCAAGGAACAGATCTTTCTCTTTAGTCACAAGCCTGTATCATTGGAAAGGCAGCTTTTTATTCCCTTTTCACAGCCGCCAGAGAATCAGTGCTGGATTTCCACATCTACCTAGCTCAAGTCTGGCAGGACATGAGCAAATTCTAGGGAAAACAAATTTTACAGCCTTGCTCCATAAAGCAGTCATCTCCTGCTCGCAAACGCACACACTACAGTGTGGGGCTGAGAGCAGGAGGACCACAGCCTCTTTGCTGGCTGGCTGAGTGAGCATGTCTCATTAATAAGGATTCATCAGCACTATTGTTAATAATGCAGGAGCTGCTTGTCTCTGGGCGAGTTCCTCAGCAAAAACTGTGCTGCTTCTGTATTTCAAGCACAGCCTCTGCTGGCGTGATGGGCTTCCACACTGACAAAGCATTTTCGTTATTTGTTGTTCTCAGACAGCATCTCAGTGCAGAGCGGTGACAGACCTGAAAGGTACATTCAGAGTGGAGAAGACCAAAGCCAGCCTTGTGCCAGTCTTGGACCTACCTTGGCATCAGTAGGGACCAATGTGAAAGCTGGTCCTGAGGTCGCCTTTGGGGAAGGCAAGAGCAGGGGTTCGGACTGACCTGGCATTACTACCCTCTGCTCCAGTCACTCCATTGTAGAGAGAGGGGATGAGCACAGAATGGTCCTGCTATTTCTGACCTCCTCCTCTCTCAGGATGATCTTATTGGAGCCTTTGTGGTGGTCTTTATGGCTCTATCAGCACGTAAGAAACTGCAAGCTGGGGCCAGACTCTCACATGAAACTGCTTAGTCTTCCTGGTATTGCAGCCGGCATGAAGGATGGAGCAGATGTTGTAATTCCCTGTTAGAATCACTTGGAAAACTTATTTTGTCATTACCCACTTGTGTATAGTAGTACTTTGTGGGATAAGTGATAATTTCACACTGTATTACCGGGATTCTGTACCATGCCCTCTGTAAGGCTAGCCTGCCCGCTGCCAGCCTGCGAGTTCTGCCACTGGTGGGGCTGGGCAGCCTTGTGATGGAAAAGGTGCCCTTTAATATTCACCTGGAGTGGAAACCTAAATAAGAAGAGCTTTTAAGTGAGCAACCTAGCAAAGCAGCCTATGAAAAAAAACCACCAAAAACTAAACCAAACCAAAACAACCAACAAAAAAAAAAACCACCAAAGAAACCTGCCTTTTGGCTACTGTAGGCTGTTCTCCAGCCAGGCATCTTTGGGCATGCATAGAAGCAGCAATCTCATAAAGAAATAGTTGGCAGGGCCTGTACTTTGGAGTTCCCCAGGAAGTGTGAACCTCTGGCCAGGGCATCATGCCCATTAAAAGCAGATGTTTTGATTGAGGTGAGTTACCACCATCCCCTGGGATGACTGAGCACGCCTTCTTTCATCTGGCCTGGAAGGTGGAAAAAGCTACGATTCCTGGCTTGGCTGTGGGGATATCACATGGTGGGGTGGGTCTGGGGAAGGAGAACTTTCTTGTCCAAGGTGGGGAGGTGCTCTACCCCAACCACTATGGGCACCCCGCCCAGCTGCCAGCTCACATGCAGGTGTGCGTGGTCAGTTCAAGCCACCCAGAACCCTCTCTCGTACTAGCACAGAGATCGCATCCCTCTGCTCTGAGCCATCACACAGAGCAATGACGACAGATGGCTGCATGGATCAGCCTGCCATCTGGGACTCTGTCATACCTCTTATGCTGACACAGACAGATTCCTGTAAAAAAGGGAACACTGTGGGCCAAAGTCAAGAAACATACCTGGTTTTAGGGTCAGCTTGGCCTCTTCATGCAGCACAAGGTCCTGAGACCACCCTTATTTTAAAACACATTTAGTGGTTCATCCATAGAGAGCTGAGATCTTCCTTTCAGACGTGCAGTGTGCGCGTGGATGGGCAGCCACAGGGGCAAGTGGTGTAAACCCCTGCCTTGGGAATGAAGGCAGTGTCATCCTGGGCTTTCTTGGATGAGCATCTCTCCCACTTTTGCAGCAAAAGAAGGGGAAAGCGTTGCTCACAGCACTCTCTGTAAATCCCTGCAAATATTCAAAATATTGTGATGATTTTGTAGGGGAAGGGGGTGAAAGTTCTTACCTCTAAGTCTGGTTAACGCCCAGCCTGCTGCTGAGAGGGGCAAGGGCCGTTATGCACATGGACGTCTCGGTGGACACAGGGAGGGTGTCAGAAGAACAACTGTGGGGCCAAGCTGCCTGGCAAGAGATTCATCAGCTGAATGTTGCTGTAAGGAGCCAAGAACAGTGTAGATGGGAGCCATACACACAATTTGTCTGAGGAGCTGGGAAGTTCACCCTCTTTTAGCTCAGGGTCCCAGTGCTTCTCCACCATTGGCTGGGGTAGAAGCAGTGCCAGACTGCCCCAGCAAGAGTTGTAGGCTTAAGAACCCAAAATCTCAGTGCCTGGGAGGAAGCTACCCTCAAATCCACATTTCCCTATGTGGGATGGGTCTGTGTTAAGGCATAGTCAGGTGGGTGGCTGCCAACAACTCTCACTGGGACATGATGATTTCCAGAGAGTGAACACTGCAGCCCTTCTCACCTGGCCTAGCCTACACTGTGCTCCAGCCACCCCCACACCATGGCCCCTCTCCCACCACTGCTTGTTTGGGCACATCAGGTGAATGATTCCTCTTTCTGGTGTCCATACACCCATCTTGGTATCTCAGTGCTTCTGCTATGCCCAGGAGGTAGGCTGCCCTCCCTCACACCATGGAAGAAAGGCTTCAGGAGCTTTTTAGCCAGAAACTATGAAAGAAAGGCGTGGGGGACTCCCAGTGTCTTCAGGGTACACTGCTTCTCTTTAGGGAGGAAGGGCCGCACCCCCTGGGGTGCATTCAAATCCCTTTTCCATCACTCTGAGCATGCCCCTGTTGCCACTCAGGGAGGAGGCCCCGAGGTTCTTGCTTTACCACTGCTGATCTATCCCAGCCTGCAAATGTCTAGTCACACTCTGCCAGCTCTGAAAACCCTCTGACCTCCTCTCCACTCTACCAGTAAACCATATCTAAACATAGAAAACTGGCTAGCTTGGGCTTGGGAAAGCACCCAAGAACTCAGATCATTTCCATTCCCTCATCACATCCACAGAAAACTCACGAGCTATCCAGTACACCAGGCACTTTACATGCCAGGCTTTGAGAAATTACCATGAGTTCTCGTTCTGGCTAGGTATTAGCACAACAGCACTAGCCTTTCAACATCAGAAAAAGAGGAAAAATAAGGAAACCACAAAAAAGAGTGACATGAAAAAACACCATCAGAATCTTGCTAAAAAGGTCCAAACATAGGCACCAGTCTGGAAAGAAGAGCTTATTTTCTAACCTCTCTCCACCAATTTAGTAACTCGGACTCCTTGAACTCTGTGTCTACGCCTGGCAGCCCACAAGAGTAATGCCTTGTTCCCACAGGGACTTTCCAATTCAGTGCTTGGAAGAGCATCCATCAAGACCATCAATTTCTGTGGAGCCTTTGAATCTGTCTGCGCCCAGACATTGCCTGAGGCTCGCTGGGAAGGCTTGAGGGTCAGTGGCGGCAGGACTCAGCTGCTCCCATGCAAGCTCCCAAACCTCCACTTTCCCAGGCTGGGGCAGTGCAAGGAGACAATGAACAATTGTTCTTACCCAACCAGGACTGTACAACCAAGCTGTGAAAGCCAGGACTGAATAACATAACAGTGAAAACAGTTAGAGATCTTCCTAAGCACCTGTCAGGTGCCCACTGTTGACTCATGCCGTGAAGACCCATTTTCTCTAGTGATTTCTTGGAGCAGGCAGGGGGAGAGGAAGGTTCATTCTGATAGAGTTTAAAGTTGGGAGGAAGGAGGCAGAGAATAAGCCCTCACTATCAGCCCTCCTGCCGGGATCATACTCGCCTGCTTTCAGAGGCCAGATGCTGCCAGGCAAACAAAGATCTCCTTACAGGTTTTTTTTTAAAGCTTGAAGAATCTTGAGATAAACACCCTAAATTAAAGATAAAAGCGCTGTGGGTTTGCTGGCACTCTCTATCCCCCTCCCTGGGGATAAAATCTTGACTGAATCTCATATGCATCTTCCTGCCACATGCCCTGACCAAAGGTTGCACCCAAGGGTCCTGACAGGTCCTACTGCCTCAGCTCCCTCTGACGACAGGTTCACCCAGAGCAGCGACATGTCCCAGTTTCCGTTTGCAGGATCTCTTGGGAGGATGTTAAATCCCGGTTAGCCCTGGCTGTATTTAAAGTGATTGTAATTCACATGGATTGGGCTGTGGTTATAAGCTGAATTACATTCTGATTTAGCAGTAGGGATTAAGGCTCTGCATTTTAACTTATTAACCCAGCCCAAGTTAGGAGAATTCCTCTTGCTGCCCTGCTAAGCTCCTGCACAAGGAAAGGCAAGGCTACATGGTGGGAGCAGCGGGGTTGGGAGGTTTGTGCCCTGGGCTGGGTCAAACCGGTGGCAGGGGGAAAGCAGAGAAAAGCAAAGACATAAAAGGGTCTACAACAGCTGTTTGGTATTCGCTATCCATAGGGAACTTCCTCTGCATTAAACCTGGCAGAAAGGGGTACGTGAGTGGTTAATTCTCCCCACTAGCAACCAGGGAGATGTCTGCTGCTTGCAGTGGTGTCTCCAACCAGTAATGCTCTGGCCCTAGGACCTCAGGTGTCCTGATCTCTCACTGGAGGTGCCTACGAGAGTCAACTCTTCTCTTTGGGCCATACCAGTGGCGGAACAGCTGGCTGAGACTCTTGCTGCTCTGCGTGAAACAAGGGGAGCTGCGCAGGCAGCCCAGCATACAACGATGTCTGTCGTGAGGGCTCCTAAGCTCCTAAGCTCCAGGCCTAGGGTTCACCCACTTGGCTTTTCTCCCTTGCCATCAGACAATCAAAAACAGCCCAGACACACTCTGCAAAACTTCACTACATTCAATATTTAATGAAAACCCAGTGTAACTGTCATGTCCTTTTCTGTTTTCTCTTGCTAACGCTGCTGCCTGCACAGGTAACTGCATGTAAACAGAGCCTGTCTCCTTTCCACCTGGCTGAGTCTCTCCAGCTCAGGGCACAGCTTGCGATACTCATAGTCACCTTCAGAGGAACTCCTGGGGCAGCCCTGCCAAAGCCACCCAGCACAGTGTCCTCACCACTCTGGGGCATCTGAGGGCATCCCAACCCAGCCCAGAGAGATGAAGAGATGGCAGGCTCTGGAATCCTCACCCACCGTCACAGCAGGGAACTGCAAGATCACAACAGCAATGTGGCATCCGCTTACCGCCGTGCCAAGAGCCCAACGCTGCACGCCCCGTTGCTTTCGTCTCCAGGCACTGCAATTATTGGCAAGGAGAGAGGGAAGGCATTGCACTTTCATTCCCCTGCCTGTGCTGAACTACTGGGTCGTAACACATCCCACTTGCTCCCACAGAGTGAGTTGCAGCCAGAGCACTGGGTAGACGATAAGGAACGAAAAAGTGGGATGTGTTTTCATGAAACAGTTTTTCCTCACAAAACTAAGCAGCAAATGGCAGGGGGGAGGATTAAAAAACTTTGATGTTTGTCGCTAACATTTCCAATTTAGTTCAAAATAATTTTCCTGTCAAAAAAACTAGCCCCCCAAAAAACAGTATGAAAAAAAAATGGTAGAAAGGAAACTTCCTTCCATCACAGCTACTGCACAGAGACATCTTTGAACAATTGCCTCAAGTCAAGGGACACACCTTTGCTGCTGGGCTTACACTGCAATTTGTAAGCTGGTACCAGGTAGAGGCCCAAGAGCATCACTGCTCTTTATGAATGCAGAGCTGAGTTACTGGGCTCTGTGGAGAACTGGGAGCTCTGCACAGGAAGGTAGGTCAGGATAGGTCATCTTCTGCACTGAGGTCTTCCCTGCCCAAGGCATGGCAGGACATTGAATACAGGGCAGGAGATACATCCCATTGCTCACGAACACAACCCTCATTTCTCGACGTCCCTCGTTTCTGCACGTCCCATATACAAAAGCAGCACTGCAGAAACCCTAAGGCTTCATCTAGAAATTCCAAATCTCTTTCTTGCCTCTTGAACTAAGTTCTTGAAGGAAACTCCTGGCATTATGGAGGAAAGAGAAGACCTCATTATATGCCACTCTTACCTTTTCCCCTGGCCCCAGAAGAAAAGGGTGTGTGAATACCGGTGGTGGGTGCTCCTGACAGCATCCCTCCTGCAGGACAGACAGGAGCTGTGGGAAGGAGTCTCTGCCACACACTGTGTAACCCTCTCAAAAGAAGCAGACCTGAAAAGCATGTCTGCCAGGGAAGAGCAGAAGAACAAGTGGCATCTGGGAAGTGCTTTAAGGATGGGGCTGCCCTCCGTGGCTTCCATCCTCTTGAACTTGGTGGCATCCCCATTGCAAAGCATCCATGTCAAGAACACCATGCCCAAACCAAACCCTAGGGTGTAGGGGTAGCAATGGACCAGGACAGGGACCCCTCTCCACAAAGGCGGCTGCCACCAATGGGAAGCTGAGGCATGCTCTCAGGTCTGCCAGCCAGTAAAATGTCCCTGCTGTGGTCAAGCAGGGAAACACCGTCTCCCAGGCCAGTCTGGCTTGCCTCAAGAGCAGCAAATTTACTTAAAGAAGAAGAAAATGGCTTAACTAATCTTTGGTCACTCAGCTTTACTTCTGCCGCTGACACAGCAGGAGGTACTCGCAAGCCCAATGGCTTTATTTATTTAAGTGTATTGATTTTAGACTAGATTGGAAGAAAACAGGCGGATAAAGGGCAGGAAATTCCTCAGCTGTGAGAACCACACAGAGTACTAGAAATTAGATTTAAACTAGCAGATGAAAATACATTTGCCAGAACAAGGTAATGAATAATTCTGCCAGGAGCACGGAGATCTGGCCAAAAGCCAAAACCTGCCCACTTAAAAGCAGCAATTTGGGGTATTAAGCAGTGACTGTATTCCTGTCACTGACCATCATTTAATATAGCAGCAGCACTCGATGGCTCCTAACCAGAACTCAAAGCCTGCTGTGTAAAACCAGAGCAAACCCTGTCAGACTTTCCCACAAGACCTTATTTAAAATCAATAGCCTGAGAGTCAATCAGATTCAGTGAGGGAGGGCCCAGCAAAAAGAATAGAGGAGGACAAACCATAAAAGAAGTGTACTGTGCTCTACAGGCTGCTGCACACAAGCAGCGCATGGTGGCACAAAACTACAAAGAGCACTGAGACGTGCAGGAAGATGACAAGGGGAGGATTTTTGGAGGGTAATATTTTGTTCATGTGTCAGATGTGATTATCTGATTAACTTCTTTGTGATAGCTCTGTGGTTGGGACTCTATGAGAGAGGTCACCAGCTCTGTTGCCTGTTGTCACAGACCTTGCCTTAGGTACTGCTGCAGTGTGACATTGTCCTATGCAGAAGGGCAGGGAAAGCAAGGCATCTGAGGGGAATCTTAAAATTAAATCCCAGGGGCTAGTGCAAAATGAACATGAGCAGCCTGTGAAACCGGCTCCTACCTTCTTTGCCAGTGAGAAGACCTTGAGCAGCTCAGAATGAGAAACCAGGCTCCAGGTGCAAACTGCTCTCCTTCCATGTGAATCTACCAAGAGCCTCTGAAAATGCGGAGTTATGCTGAAGTACCCATCCTGTGCACATAAGGCACTGCTCAATGCAGAAGATGGAAGAGGCAGAGAGGTAGCAGAAATGATGGGATGGCAATCTTGCCTTGAGAGATGAATAGGGAGCACACGCTGGATTTCTCCTAGCAAACTCTACACTGGTGAAGCCTGAGCACCCTTACCAGTCACCTATGGCTTTTCCCGCTCTGCCTGCACAAAACACCCTCTGCTTTCCCAGTGTATACGGAGACAGGAGCTGGGCTATCTCCACTCCTTCAGACCCCTGGTAGAGAGCCTGTGCCCAGAAGCTGAGGGCCCTGAGTTGCCTCTTTGCAGGGATGACAAGAGGCTATTCACTGCAGAAGGGACAGTGTCGCCAAAGCCAGGAGCAGGGCAGCATTGGGCTGAGCAAGGGGCCAGAAGGAACAAGAAAGGCACCAGCTATGGGTGTGTTTAAAAGCAGGTAGATTGGGTGGCCATACAGCAGGATAGAGCACAACTTTCTCCCAGCTGTAGAGGGAAACATACCTAGTTTAAGGTAAACTTTTCCATGGCTAACAGGCTGTGGGCTGTCATGCCTATACTGATATCAGTTCGTGAGCAGCAAGCAAACCTGCCAGAGATTGCAACTCTGTACCCTCAGAGCAGGCAGAAAGAGAAGAACCTCCCTTGCCTGTACCATCTCCCCATGCCCTTTGCTGTGAAAGGCCTTGAAGGCAGGTGACTCCCAGAGATGGAGACTTCCATCTTACAAGAGCAGAAGGGATTCTCCCCGGCAAGGTCGGGCAGGTTATTATCAGAAGTAACCCACATTCCCATAAACATTCATTACTCCCTGCCCTGCAGGCACTACAAAGGGCAAAGTTTGTCCCTCTTGTTGAAAACAAAGATAGGAGCATCCGATCTGATTTTTCCAACCTGAAGCCCTAGTGATCCATCTAAGCCCGAGGCAAATACACAGCAGGAAGAAGCTTTGGGAAAACCAGATTGCGTCTGTGGAGACAGAATCCAAACAGAGATATGCAAATCCCCTGTGCCTACCAAGCAGTGGACCCGGCATCTTAGTTACACATTTGATAATCGGTGTGCTGAATTGTAAAGATATTTTCCTGAGCAAATTGTTGATTTGCCCCCCCTCCCACTGGTAAACAACAGCGCAGCACTTTGTGCGAGCCTCCGCTCAAGCCAGAGCTGCAGAAGGTCCTTCTTCCCCTCACACCTGAGCATTGCTGGGGAGGAAAGTTCGGTTCTCGGAGCCAGGGGGAGCTGCCTTATCACTTGGCAGGGGTTTGCACAAACCTTATTCTCAGTCTGCCCAGGTTTTCAGGCTCTCAAGCTCTGTTTTGAATTCTGTATTCAGGACAAGTCCAAAACTTCAGAGCAACCACAATCTAAAGGGGCAGATTGATCTACTCTTGCATCTGAGTTGCAATCAAGAAAGGGTCTCTGATGCAGTTCATCCAGCACGGTGGGAACTTGGTTAAAATTCTAATCTGCAGAGAGGGTTAAGATTGAACTGTATTTTAATCTGACATTTTTCAGATGTCACTGAACGTGACAAAAATCCCCCAAACTGTGGATCTAACCTGTCAAACCCACAGCTTGCCTGCGAAGGAGTCAGTGGGAATCATACGTGCTCAGCACTTCTGGAGAAAGCCAGGCAGACCTTGTAAGTCTCTAAGCAGGCAGTAGGTCAGCCTACATTGATACAGCCAGCTATTTTCCTTACCTAGAGGGACCAGCACATTGAAAATAATGCCCCAGAAACTTAAGCCTTTGTGGTGCGGGGAGGATTTTTGTTCTGCCAGCACTGCTTGTATCTGAGCCCAGGTTGCGTACCCTAACAAATCCTCAAAATAAACCACGGGCAAATTTGACTTTGTAACAAAACCTAACACTGGCAGAGTTTTGCTTCATTTTGAATGCTGCTGATATCACTCTTCAATCTTCGACCAATTGGGAGAAATTGGCAAAGGGCTCTGTTTAGCATCACATGCATAACTGCTCAGTGAGGACATGATGCAACAACAATGAATGGAGAAAAACACTTTTTAATTATTTAAATAAGTCCTCTTAGACGATGTTTTCGCTTACCAGGAGGTAAGGGTCCAGGCTCTTATTTGCACAAAGGAACCGTGAAAAGGGCCACCAGAAAAGATGCTAAACAGCACGTTATTGGACTGTTACACTGGTATACCTGTTGCTCTGCATCTTATGGACAGATTTTGTGGAGGTGTCAGATATCCAGAGCACTCCAAAACCTCTCTGGGTCATGAGCAGACCATACCAAACCCTTTAGCGACTGAGAGGTCTTCCCAGATTTCTTCAAACCCATCTTCTCGTGCTAAGTATGTTAAATGTTTCTGGGCATTTCTGAACTCTCAGTAGCCTCCTAAGTTCTGCTGAGAGAAAGCTCCTTTAAAAAGAAGCACAGCACACAACTGAGAACCTCTGTGGCTTCCAGAAGGGTAGGAAAGACACTTCCAAAGTGCCCAACACCAACAAGCTGTCTCAAAACCAAGTGAAAGACCCATGAAGATCCCAAGCACCATCATTCTCTTGCTAATTTACTTACCAGTGCTGATGAACAACCTGGGAGCAGTCTCTTCAGACACCTTGCAAGGGTTCATCCTTGCTGCTGATGTACCCAGCTGGCTTTCCCCACAACAGTGGTTCTGCTGCTGGGTCTTAGGCAAATGTGAGCTCCATGCTCTCCTGCCCTGGCATTGCCCCAGAGCCCTCCTGGGTTCCTCATTGAAACCTAAATAGCTTCACCTGCTAAAGTACCATTTCTCCTTTTTAGATGAGAGTGAGGGACTTTTTTGTGCTTGTTCTCACTCCAAGAGGAGGTTGCCAGGAGTGGAAATGTGACCCTGGAGCTGTGTACTGTACTGTACAGGTGCCTGCTCCTGGCCCAGCAAAAGCCACCTTGGAGTATCACTGAGCACCAGGCTAGCCACAGTGGAGGATGTGAAACACAAAGTTTTTATTGAGAGTGTGTGACTCCCCATGCCGTTGGTGAGCAGGGCTCAGTTACCAAGAGCATTTTTAGCCCTTGGAAGAGAGAGGGATCTTGCTGGGTCAGCTCCCAGCTCTGTCCCTGTTAGTGGTCTTAAGCCAGCACAGGCAGTCCCAGCTATCAGGAAGGTCTTCAAAATGAGACTGCTCTAAAGAGGGCTGAGGGGACTTCAGGCTGTCCCCTTAGATAAGCTATAGCAGGAAAATGTGGCCAAAGAGTGGGGCCACAACTATGGGATAAAGCACTCTTGCAGAGGCATAACCAAGAGGCCACAAGGAGGGGCAGCAGGTGACCCAGAGCGAAAGTAGCTCATTGCCACCAGGGTTAGGAGAACGCACACATGATCTCCTTCGCTGCAGCCTTCCCTGAGCAAGGTTTGGACAGCCACCTCCCTAGGACAGCCATTTAGCTCATCATCCCCACCTTATCCTACAGCACCCAGAGAAATCCAAGAGATTTCACGCCTCAGGCGGAGTTTGTGCAAGTTTGCCCAGCTAGCCCAGTAAAGAGTACCTGAGAGCACACGATCCCAGTGTTCCTGGCAGCTGCAGTCAGCAGCGAGGCTTGAGCATCTCCAGAGGAGAGGGTAGCAGGAAAGTGAACTGCTATACCAGCCTGCAGGGAAAATGCTTGTGGCACTGAATCCAAAACTTGAGGTGGTCTGAACCTGCCTTTGCTTTAAGCAGCCTGAAAGTTAGGAAAGAGGAAAGATAAGGTTTTGCTAATTGCTGAAGTATCTGGCAGTAAAGAAACAAATTCTGGCAGGAGGGAATTTATCCTCTAAGCTTGTTATCCTGTCAAAAAAAGGAAATGAGGTTAGTTGAGGCTCATTTGTTTGTGACAAACTCCTGTCTCTTACTATTTGTCACCATATGCGATTACCAGCTGACTTAAGCCTCGTGCATCGTAGTTACAAGTCTGATGGCAATGCAGAAACGAGGGGACAGACTGTCCCTCAGCCACCTCTGCACCCCCAGAGCATGGTCTCTTCAGGCTCCACCATGGCTTAAGGAAGGACGTGACATTGCTGGTCTTTTCAGAGGGGAAAAGTTTGGTTGGGCACGTCAGTCTGAGGTTTAGTCTGGGGATGAGTGAACATCTCCTGTAGGACTGAGTGCTCTTCAGTGTCCTCTCTCTCCCTCAGCATCCAGGTTTCTACCTGGTACACACCATAAGGAGCAGGGAGATTAGGTAAATAATTACACATTTAACTGCCTTTCGAGACAGAGGATATCGAGGACCATATGCCACAAAACCAGTATTCCCCAGGGACTGGCCAGGCTTGAGTACCAGGTACAGTCCCTGTCTGATGACAGCCACACACTAATGCTGTGGGGAGAAAAACTGCAGAAAGGGGGAAATTTCATTCAGATGGCAGCAAAACTCCTCCTGCACCAAAGGACACAGGAGGCACATGCTGAAGCAGCAACAAGCCCAGTGAGAATGGAACGAAGTTCCCGAGAGTTTTATGGTGGATCTCAAACAGTGGCAAATCAGAGAATAGAAATACACTTAACAACTGGCTCTGATAGTTTTGTGGGCCTTCTTTGATGAGATGACACATTTATTTGACACATATGACACCTACCACTTGACTCCAAGGCTGACTCCAAGACAGCTTTAGGGAGGACTATTGTAAGGCATTTGACATTCTGCTGCACAACATTCTGATTAGAAAGAATTAGCAGTATATTATATCAATAAACCACACGTTAACTGGATTAAACACTGGCTGTCAGATCTCAACTAGTAATTGTCAGTGGTGAATCTACAGACAGGAGTGTTTCTAGCAGGGTTCTTCAGAGAGCTGCTTGAGGCCTGACACTTTCCAGCAATTTCATAGCTACGAAGAAAATGCAAATCTCGGTGCTGTTACAGTGCATACATGACAAAGAGATTCAAAGCGATGAATAATGAGGAGCAGAGGGCAACCATGCAAAGCAATCTCTACAGCTCGGTGAGCAAAGCCCACTTAAACAAACAGCATCGTACTGCAAAAAGTTGTTTCTGGAATAAGGAATGTCAGGCAGACTCCTAGGGTGCCATGTCCAGAAAGCAGAGGCTCCGCAAAGGGTTTTGGAGATCAAGACAGAATATGAACTAACGGCATAAAGCTGTGGCAAGAGGGTGATAATGAACATACACTCTGGATATAATGAGTAAGCAAGTCATAGACACTTCTGATGCATGTTAGCAAGATGAATCCCAGCTCACTGCCTCTGGTGTGGTGACAACACTCTGACAAGATTGCTGGAAGAAGACAGTATAGAAAGCAGCCAAAGGAACTCAGTGCTCCAGGGGGAAAAAATCCCCAAGATTTCCAGCAGACACATAAAGCACTCAAACTATTTTGTTTTTCAAAAAGAAAAATGAGAGTTGACCTCAAAGGAAAGAAATACCATATTGAGTTCTCAGTGAAGAGGAGGACAGGGAAGAAAAGGTGCAAAAGTTGATAGGAATGAGAACCTGGTGACAGACATCTCCAGTGCAAGGCTGGTGTGCTTAGCTGGGCAAAGGGGACAGCCAGACAAACTCCAAATCAAAATATAGAGGTAGCTGTCAGAATAAAACAAGAGACTGGTAGCGGAGGTTTCTAAAGAATCTAGCAAGTAGGTAAGGAAGAAGAAGTATGGTACCAGAGGACTGAGGAACAGCATGTGATGGGGACACAGACATGTGCACACAGGTAGCACATAACCACCAAAGATTTGCACACCTCATGTGGAGGGAATGCCTAGGTGGAAGATAAAAGGAAAAGAAAATCAGAAGCAAGGTGAGTTTTACAACAGGCAAGTCATGTTCTGTGTTGATGCTACTGCTTTGGTGAAAAATTTTCCTAGACAAAGATATGGCAGTAGATCTCATCTCACTGGACTTCACAGAAAACGTCTGCTAGTAGAAAATTAACAGTTAAGCCAGGAAATCTGAGGATTAGCACAAGCATTGGAAGATGAGTAGCAACCTGACTCATGAGGAGCTGGTAGTGGACAGCTTTGAAAGGAGGACAGGATGAAACTCTCTCCAGTCTGCTGGTTTTCTGGTTTCTTGTGTTTTAAACAACCTTAGCACAGAAAAAAACCAAGGGCTTGCTAATGAAATATTTCAATGACAAATAGGGGATCATTGCCCATAGAGTGGAATACTGAAATATGCAGGAACGAATAGGACACTGTGAGGAGCCTGGCAACTAAAAACAAATAACAGATAATAGTCCAGAAGCTAAGGTCTGGCAGCCAGGAATAAATAGCTGGAATTCCTCTCAGTCACTAGAAGAACAGCAAATGAAACTAGGGGTGGTAAAAAAAATATAATAAAATAAACAGACTTGGATTCATTAGGATGCTTCTCCCCCTTCCTCTCTGCCCAATCCCCCCTGTTTCCTACCTGACCTAGCGCTGGTCTGGATGGGACTGCTTGATAAGCAGAGGTATAACATTGGTTTAACCTTGCTTTTCACGGAGTGAGGCTGTATCCCAGTGGTCTCCCCAAAGATTCAATAATCTCTTTGTGGACTATTCTCTTGAGATCATGCTCACACCATCTATCAATGAGTTGATTTTCACTGCAATTCTGTGAAATAGAGCAGAGGGAGAGAGGAATGAGACTAAGACACAGAGATAGCTGTGAGTTTTGGTAATACAAAGTGCTGACATAATGAGTTTTGTTAGCTACTACTTGATATTCTCAGACAGCTCTGTACTTCTCCAGAGGAGACCCCAGCATCTTGCAGTATCCAGAACGTGAGGAGCATGCAGTGCACGCAGCAGAGGTGGCTGGCTGAGCATTGCGTCTTGACTCCATGTGGAAAGTAAGTGCAGGGCTAACTGCAGGTCTTCACTGGGTCTGGAGACATTTGACTTTTTATAGCAAGACTTTTTATGAACGTTTTTTTCCTTAGCCTTGCTCTGAGAAACAACTGAACCATTTTTGCTGAAGCTTCCGTTTGAAACTAAAAAAATAAAAATAAAATAAATTAGCCTGGAGCAGAAATTCAGATGGAAATACTCAGCTGCAACACTCTGAGTCTGGCAATGCTATGAATGACTGAGAGTAAGGCCTTGGTCAGCAGCGTTTATCTCTAGTGTTAATAGGGGCACACCCAGACCCGCCCAGAGGCGTCACTCGGTGCCAGCAGGGCTCTGCCGCTGCTGCAAGCCCGGAGGCTCGCTTGCCCTTTTGTGCCCCTTGGCTGAGAGCGGAGCTGTCAGAGCATCAGTGTTGCTTGCTGCCTGAGTAACAGCATTTCCAGCAACTGGGCTGTGAGGGGGCAGAGGTCTGGCATTGATTGGGAGGTAAGAGCTACTTATTGGATTAAGGCTGTTTCCTGAAGGACTTGGCTCTGGCAATCCCTGTCCCAGGGCTAGCTCTCCATAATGAATCTGTCCTATGGCAAAGGGCCTCCTACCAGGAACCTCTGGGCTCAAGACATAGACATTAGGACCTGAATTTCCAGAGCCTTTAGCATTGTTCTGGCCAGTCATCCTTTTTTTTTCTTTCTTTTTTTTTTTTTTAAACTCAGACTTTGCAACAGCACAAAGCAGCACAGGCAAGCACGTTGTCCGAGAACAGTGGGGACAACTCAGGGTGCAATGCTCTCAGCCCTTGCCTCCTGGCACACGGGAGACGGAGTGATGGGGGAGAGCCAGGAGGTTACTTGTGCATGCTTGGGGGCAGCCATTTGGTCAGCAGTATGTGCTGCTGGGGGCAGGAATGGCAGAGCCCTTTCGGAGTGGTTTCCAAGGCAGGATGCCAATTATTTTTTAGGGGTTTTTTTAATGATACTCACGTGGCAGTGATTCACGGTCACGTCTAGTCTCCCTTTTTGGGAGGAGCACGGTCAAATCTTGGAGACTGAGAGCTTCACTCAGCCGTTGTTGTGTTGAGGGGAGCTGTTACTCTACCCAGCGAAGGTGTGAAAGCCGGTACAGCAGTACATGCCAAGAAATCCAGCTGAATTGCTGCCTCTGGAGTCAAAGCCTCCAGCTGCACAGCTGCAACATAACTGATCTCTTTACACATTCACCCGTGGAAGGATTTCAAGGGGGTCAAGTGTAAGAACAGGAAGAATCAGCCCTGATGCTTCTCTTTTTCCCCATATTAGAAGTGAGGCCAAAACCTTTCCCTCTAAATCTATCCTGCAGATATGTGACAAATCTCCCTCTTTCACCCAAATTAAAAAAAAAAAAAAAAGAGCCCCTCAAACAAAAAAGACCCCCAAACCAACATTTTATTTTGAAAGGGATCAAAGTAATTTGCCGGCTAAAATTGTATTTTTCTGTGAATAAATGCATTCTTCTCTGCATCCTACTAAATATCTGCTGAGATTGACCCAGGACTTCTGCTGTGAGGTGATTTGCAGATGTGTTTCCCTGTAGCAAAGGAAACAAAACTCATGGGTTTCAGCCACAGAGCTTCTCACTTTTATGAGCAGTGTATGTCTCAGGTCTCCAGGTTTTGAAAAGCTTAAGGTATAACTTCAAAACTCCTATAAAAGCAAGAGTGTCTAGACTATGCATGTAGAAAAGGGAGGTTGGAGCCTTTAGGGAGAGAAAGAGGGAGAGAAATAACACCTGTGGGTAGGTGCTCATGACCTCACATCAGCCCACATCCTCTCTCTTCTACAAGAAGCAAGGCACACCAGCAGAGCAAAGCTGCCCCCTCCTCCCTGCCAAAGCAGCAGCACAAGGCTTGCTGCCAGCAGTGGGGCTTGCCAGCCGTGCCCAGGTCCTTGCCTTTCTCCTTGGACGGACACAGGAGGGGCCAAGACCAGCACCAAAGCTGAGCACAGTCTGGAGTAACTGTTTAACAGTCTGCTTCCATACTGTGGCATGGAGGAGCTGTCTGCCTCTGTGCCCAGGGCTGGCTGTCAGGGATGTCCTGGGGAGGAACGGAGCCAGCCCTCGGCCAGATGTCCTGAGGTGCAGGGCAGGTGGGAAGGTTGCCAAGTTGTGACAGGGTGTTAATTAAAAAAAAGTAATAAAGGGGGCAGCAGCTAACACTTAGCTCATGGGGCAGCTGCCTCAGTCCATTGAGGGTGAGCCCATCTGAACAGAGGGATAGTGATGTCCCCTTCCACCACTGCCAAGGGGTGCATGAAAGACCCACGCGGGTCTCACAGCCAGCAGAGCTGCTGATCTTCTGCATATCCCAGGACAAGCCAAACCCCACCTCTGCAGCCTGACCCAAAAACCTGATGTTCCCTCTCTTCTTCACACTGATGTGCAGCTGCATGCTGCCCACCCGTCCACCCAGAGGCAGATGGGTTTCTATGCCAGACCTGCCTCCTGCTCCTTCTTGGACCTCGCATGATGGAGCGAGAGTTCAGGGCTGGAAAACCTGTGCCTGAACCAACCATTTCTGATGTACCTCTGTTTCTTCATGCAAGGGCAATATTTACATCCCTTCACGAAACATCCAGACCCTCCAGAAGTAGTGCTGCACAGGACTGAGGTGTTAAAACAAAATAAATAGCTAAGGAGAACAGTAAACTAGCCTGGAGAAATGTTGATACTCCCAAGTGCTCCCTCAGACAAAGAAACACACTGTTGGCACAGACTTTCTTGCAGGTGAGGGATGTGCCAACCAGTCTGGTGGCTGCACAGACCGAATCCCAGGCAGATGTCCCAGCTGTGGGGGCCTCAGGGGACCACCTGCACCTGCCCACTGCAAAGTCTGGCTGGCTGTTTTGGGGAGCTTCCCTTCCAAAGGTGACGCTCACTGCAGGCAAGGCAGGCACTGCAGCAGCAGTCCATGTGCTCAGACACCTGCTCCCGGCTATGGGAGATCCTGGGCTTCTCATGGCCTTCACAGGCAGGTTTCCCCCAGCATAGACGCTGTTGCTATCTGTTTCCCTACTGAGACCAACAGGAGCTGCACGGCTCTAGCGTGACGGCTCTTTCACCTGCTTCCCCACAGGGCTGAGCTGATGATGAGGTGTAGGGAGCCCCACAACGCCAGGGGCTGAGGCTGGTGAGACGAACTGCTGCTGCTAGAACAGCTGCTTTATTAATGAGGGAGCTGAGCTGCCCTGCTCAAGCCTAGCTATATTGCAAGGACGTCCCTCACACTCCTCCCTGCGGGGACAGCCACCAAGCACATCCTCCCACCTCCTCCTCCTCCTCTCGGGGCTATTGGCAGCATATGAAGAATCCGTCTGACAGCTGGGGCCAGCACCCGCCCATTACAGATTTTCCCATCAAATCCAACAGGATGGTAACTAGAGAGCCTGAGTTTCCCAGTTCAGACAGGTTTTCTGTGCAGCCCGCCCTGCTCCTTCACACAGGTATTGAGGTCTCAGGCCCAGTCAGTTTGGAAAGGCTCATCTCTCACCAGGTGCTTGGCTGTGTGGCCAGCAGCCACCAGTTGCTCCCCCTTGCAGGGGGCAGCTCCCCACGACTTTCAGCAGGGGAGCGCTGCCCCATTAGGTGGAAATGCAGAGATCTCCTCTCCCCAGAGAGGATCAGCCACCACTGCTGCTTCAGTGTGCAGGGAACCCGTGTGCCCTCTGGCTCAGCGAGCAGCAGGTTCCTGCTGCTCTTACCCCTGCACAACTCAACCTCTGCACTTCAGCACTAGGACCATCCATGCTCCTCCCCAGCAAAGGAAACGCAGCTCTTGGCGGGCTCTTATTATTTCAGCCAAGTCTCTTCAGCCATCCTTCTGTCACTAAATGCCTTATTATGTGCAATTAACGGACTGACTGAGAGCAGCTACAAAGTCGTCCTCCCCATGAACCGATGGAGGCAGCTGGGTTACTTCTAGTGACTTTCTAACGCTGCCAGCTTCATTACTAAATGCAGCTGTGCAACGGGCGAGAGGGAGGGAGGGAAGGAGGCAGGGAGGATAAAGAAAACGAGTTAGCTCAAATCCAGCAGTTGTGCCTTTCAAACACCCCCAGGCAGCATGGCAAAGGGCTTCCTGGGGCAGCTGTCCCTGGGACTGACACATCCCTTTGAGGGACATTCAATCGCTGGTCACCATCCGCAGTCACTTACAGGCAATCAGTGGCTCCAGTCCTGCCCCATGCAGATAGGTCTTCACCACTGTCTTTAACTTTTTTTATTATTATTAATAATACAACAAGAGGAAAGGGAGAAGAGCAAAGTGACAGTGTAGGCTGAAACAGCTAATTTGACTGTAGCCAAACAGCACTCAGATGTGCAAAGCAAGAGAATAATTTACTCTCTCTGATCTCTCAGAGATCATCCTCTTAGATGTCACAATTATGTTTGAAAACAGTCTGATGGCACTTGAAGTCGGTGTCCCTTGACAATTAACCTATATGTGCACACCCTTCACGCCTTCCTGCTGCAACAGAAGCGTGTGTTTTGAACCACTACTAGATTCCCCACGTACACGACTGAAAACAAAAACTAGGTAGCAGAGGGTTCCTAAGCCACTCCCAGACAAAAGGACACTAGTCTCATTGGAGCATGGTACTGAATTAATCTGCCTTTAGTAATGCCTTGTTACCAAAAATAAGAGAGTTACAGCTGGCATTTATGCAATCAACTCTTCCACTCTTCTAAGGCAGTTCCTAAGGACAGAGTGATAAGGAATTCGTTGTAGCTTATTTAAAAAAAAAAAAAGAAGAAATAAAGAAAAAAAGAAAGGAAAAAAAAGAGAGCATTTCATGTGTTTTAAGTCCCTCTGCCTTACTTCCTTCTACCAAAGGACATCTGATTATTTTTTTTTGAGGATGAGAAATACAAAAGAAGCAGATACATAAATTCATAATTTTGGGCGCCAAATTCCTCTCTGAATGAAATGGACCTAAGCCCTTTGAAATAAAGGGAGAGGCAATTGCTTAGTCAGACCTAATGACTCAAGCCAGAACTCATGGACAAATCCTTGCAGGGTTTCCAGCTCATGAGTAAACATAGTTTGAGCAGCTGTTACATTCTGGAAAGCAAAAATGAAACCCCAGGGATTTGCCTTAAAACAATTTACATCTATCCTAACAGTAAAATGCTCTGCCTTGAATATTAACAAAGGGCTGGCCAGCCTGGCATGGCTACAGCCCTGAGGGATGCAAGTAGCTCTTCCTCTGCTCTGCTGAGCTTAGACTAAAGACTGAGAAGTGGGGAAAGCCCCTCTAAAAATTCCTCGTGGGACCCTCATTGAAGCCTGGCAGGAGTTAGAGTAGCAAATGCTGGCTCTTAGAATGAAAGTTCCAAATGAAATTAAATCACAAGAATCTTTCTTTAGAGAAGAAAGACAGTGCCAGTGCTACATGAGGGCAAGAGCCACACATCCACTCCAGCATCAGGTGATGAGCACAGAGCTGATGGGAGCCTACAGCCTTCTTGCCCATTCCATCTCCCTGCACACCCAGGAAATTCTCTCCTCTTTATGGAAATAGGGAGAGGAACCATCAACAAAACTCATTCAACCACCTAAGGAAAGTGACAGGGGCGAGCAGGTTCCCAGGGGGTTTCAATGGCAATTAATGTGTCTATCAGGGGCCAGACTTCACTCTCTTACCCAAGCGCACCGTGGCTCTCCAGCATTGCCAGTCCTACTTTCAGGTTTTCTCCTGGTTATTTTGGCATGATTCAGGACATGAGCAGTCTGTATGCAAGGTAGCGTTATAATCCCAGATCTCTTCTCCCTCCTGCTCCCCACACAGTTTACCTTTCTTCAGCAGAGAGGACTTTTCACAGCACCACCTAAAGAGTAGCAAAGAGGCTTTCTGCACACATAACCCAAAGGAAAACATGAGATGCTATTTTCCACTTCAGCCAAGATGTCTTTTTAATACTGTGCAAGCTGGGAGCATCTTCAAAGCTTTGTTGTTTCTTAAGCAGAGGGGGCAGCACTAAAGGTTGGATATGAACACTAAAAACATTTCTTTGAACTGGTGAGATTTACCAGTGTGCACATGGCTCCCAATACAGACGTACACTTGGAAAAAAAAAAAAAAGAAAAGAAAAAGAAAAACACATCTATTCCCCCTCGGTTTCTGTCACCATTTGATTCCACCACACTGCAGTTTTACCAAGGAAATTGTTGGGGTAAAGCGAGTTAGATAGCATTTCCCTGACAGCAGCTTGTCAACCTGCTCTTTGAGTGTCAGGAAAAAGAGACATGTCTCACGTCTTTAAAGTGCCATGCTGCCACACCAGAAGGGGAAAACACAGCTCTGGCTTCCCTGGGCACGTGCCTGTCCTCCCTGCTCCCTTACCAGAGCGGCTGGCGGGCTGTCGGCACACATGGCAGACCCACAGCCTGCATCCCCCCCAGCCCCTCAGCTGCCTGGCTTCTCCTCGGTCCAACCCCAACCAAAAGCTCACTGCCAGCTGCATCCAGAGGCACTGTACCTCTTCAAGGGATGGAGAAACAGGCAGAGATGCTTGGTATTATTACTGCTTACAGTGTGGCATCAGCTTTTGCCTTCTATACTGGCTTGGCCCTGGCTGGCATAGAGAGAAAATAGGAGTGGGGTTCTCTTACATCCTACCTCTGCGTGACAACACATCATGCAATGTGTAAGGGGAGAATAACAAATGCTTCTGATGAGAACAACATTACGAAGTTCCCTTGCTGCAAGAAGAGGCACATGATCCCCAAAAACCCTCTGGGACAACTCAGCATATCCCTTTTTATGGTGGCTCTTAGAAAGGAGACTTGATCTGTCTTACCCGAGTGTACAGCACTGACTCAGGTTTGCAATGTTCCAAGCTGGTGGCTCCAGACAGCCTGACTATTTCAAATCCAGAGCTGACACCCCATTGGCTCATTCCCACATTATCTGGACAGGGTCGCTTTTGCTCCAACAGCCACTGATATTATCAGAGTACCCCAAAATCCCTCTCCTGCTGAGCCGTTGCCTCACATGTGCTTTGAGCCCAAGGAGCGAGACCTCCCAGAATTCTGAGAGAACTGTCTTCTGGGCTGTAAAATAACCTGATTTTTCAAGCCCCTGCTTTTTAAAGATGAAATACCCCAAGCTAAGAGCTGGCATTTCTGGAAGCGCAGATTGAACACCAGGAGAGGAAGGGATGCAGTTCACAGCTGCGATCAGGTTATCTCCCGTGATGTTTCCCTGGCAACCAAAAAGCTCAAGGTCTGGGTGACAGTTGCAAAGTGCAATAGCTTTTGAAAGCCAAAATATACATATTTTGTCAGTTAGTGCTGTACTTCCCTTGAGATAGGCCAAAGGATCAAAAAGAAACTCCATCGAGAGCTGATTAGCCTCTATATAAATAGGGCAGACAAGTAACTTATCAACATACCCCGGTACCTGGGCATTAGCACAGTGTTTCCACACTGCTTGCACACCCAGACAGCCACCATTTATTGAGGACCTCGAGACACCAGTTAAAAAGCATAATTAAAGGAAACAAAAACACACCCAGAACAGACTCAGTTACTACTTGAGTAGTTTATAGCTAGAAAGCCACAAAGAGCGCAGGATGCAATGGGGGAGAAGACTTGCACTGCAGCGACAAAGTGAGTGAGCAGCAGTTTCCTGATTAGGGCTGAAGGTCTCTTCATCTCCACCCACTCTATCGCAAGTCCAACCAGCTACTGCCATACTTTCTGCAAGAGAGTTTCGTCCCCTCTTCCAGTGGTCCTGTAGGACTATACCAGAAACAAACTCAAGCAACCTCCAAGTCCTATATGTATATCCCCCTCGCATTGCCCCTTCTCTGCCTTATCTTGTGACTAGCTACAGCTGTTACGGGAGGGCACAACACCAATCAACTCATGTGCCCACCCCTTTCCAATTCTTGCTTTAAGGGGTACACTAAGGAATAGGCAAGAAATAGCACTTTTTTCTTCCTACTCCAGCCTTTCTACTGGGAACTTTTATAAAGTATCAGCTTTGAGTGGTTTCTAGCTCCTTTATATAGACGCTCAGTGCAACCATGCATTGGGCGCTCGGCGTAAAGGCTAGGTCAGCTTTTTTTCACAGGATCGTTTCTGGTTTTATGTCCTCTATTTGACTGAAGCTGCCATTCTTTGAAAATTATTTTTCAATACGAAGTTCCCCATCTATTTCTGAACAGCGGCAGGTGTGTGAAGAATCACCCTCCAGGTGATGCTGCCCACAGCTTAATAACAGGGTTACGTGTTTCTTCTCAGATGAGGTACTGAGGTGTGAGTTGTAGCTTTCAAGACAAGAAGGTTTATGAAAACAAACTTCTGATGGTGATTACATCAAGGGCAAGAAACTCAAAGCTCTCCTGCAGTGTGGGCAGAAGTTGGCTACTGCAACCTAAACATCTGAGCGTGTGTCTCTTTCTTCTCCCTCCACATCCCTCTTGCCTGGCTCCTTTTTGTTCTGGAGGATCTGTGAACAGGAGCTCCCAAATGCCTAACGACCAGATCAGGTGTTATTCTGCTCCACAAACATTTGCCTCTGGGAGGATAAACAAGCATACGCCTGGCTCCATACAAACTTCAAGCTGCTATCTGTGGTTGTGCTGCAGGAAGGCTCAGGCTGAGTGATGCTGAGGATGTGCAGCTAAAGGACACGGCATTTGCCCAGCTCCTTGGCTTTGAGAGACTGCTGGACAGTAAAGTATGAACCCATGTCCCCAGGAACGTGTTGGGGTCGCATTGCAGAATTATGCACACCAGGGCTGTGCTGATCGCGGTGCTTGTGACAGGCAAAGAGAAGCAGGTGGTGCTGGCTTCTTCCTTAGGCTCAGGTGGCTCAGGTGCCAGCCATGCAGTCTGGACAGGACAAGAGGTGCCTCTGGAGAAGCACTCTGTCCAGGTGCATGTGAGCTGCTGCACGCGGTCCCTTTAAGACAGTTTTGCCGCTGTGGAAATATTTATAGGAGGCTCATCACCATGGTATCTGAGCACTACTGACTAATGGGGCGTGTGAAACGTGCCTGGTTGTATTTGTTATTAATTTCTTTAAGGGTGGATTTTTTGACATTTTGTTTTTGTTCTCTGCTTCAATTTGGACGTACTGCTTGTGTAAAAAGCACCTTTCATAGTGGTGTCCCTTGAAGGCACCGTGGAAGAGAAGAGCATTGGGAGCGAGGATAATTAAAGGAATCCTGTCAGCCAGTTCCATCCCCAAGGTTTAGAGGTTGTTGAAAAAAGGAAGGAGGAAGGGAGGCAGGGATATCATTAAAGCCATCAGGAATTAAAATGCTTTCATCATTTAAACAACAAAAAAAATCAATTAAATGGGTAAGTCACCATTTCTCTCTGCTCCTGGGATGAAAGGACATTGAAAATGACACTGAGCAGACAGTGACCACTTGGACCAAAAAGAGTGAAGAAAGGGTAATCGGCAGTGGTATCAGCCAGGATGAAGGATGCTTTCAAAGTGTATGACTTGAACACACTAGGATTATTATTTTTTCATTCTAACTAAAAAAAAATAATATTATATTGGCAGTGGTCCTAGAGTAATAAACCCTGATGAAAAAACAGAGTCAAAACTATGACTTTTCTTTGAATAGGCAATTTTGCTGGTGCAACTGCATAGAGCTGAATACTTCCTCTAGCCCCTTGGCCAGATCTGGCCAGCTGGCAGCTCCCTTTTGCTAAGGAAGCCTTTTGTGAAGACAAAAAAAGCACATTGCAAAAAGGAAGTGGTGTAGAGCAAATCCTTGCTGCAAGATCACACTCGCGGGGAAGTATTTTATGGTTTTAGCCTCTTCACAAAGGGATTGCTGGAAAAGGCTCTCAATATGCATCCATACTCTGTGCTGTTTTATGCAACAGTCCCCGGGGCTGTTCCACTAAGCACCTGGATCAAAGCATCCCAGCTATGTCCAGAATTCTGGCCTTTCCAGCTCTTCCCAAACACATCCACGTTGCTCCTTCCAACATTTACTATGCCCCTGACTCACCTACACTACATGCATTTCTGGCTGTAGTGTGACTGTCGCCAGAGAAAAAGTGTTCCTAACAAGAAGCAATGGTATGAGAAATCCAAGGGCTTGCCCCATGATTTTGACATATTCTATCTGCACTAGTACCTAGTAGGCAACAGAGGGGCAAATGCATGCTGCTCTAAGCTTGCTTTGAAAGCTCCAGACCTTAGAGGCTCCAGGGCTAGAGCACAAATCCCGTGCTGTTCCTGATGTATGATCCAGCGATGAGTCACTGTCTTCCCAGAGTTCCTGCCCTCTTCTTGGCTCAGGCTCAGATGATCTCAAAAATCTCCATGGCCAGAAGGACAGGTCCACTAACAGAACTCATATTTTGCATCCCAGCAAGCTTCACTCTCTTTGGGCTTGTCTCTTCTGGTGGAAAAAATAGGGGGCCAAGCACCCTGCAGTTTGGAGAGGAAATAGCATGTATGAACGGAATCACACAGAATCACAGAATTGTTGAGGCTGGAAAAGACCTCTGAGATCATAAAGTCCAGCCTATGACCCAACACCATCACATCGGCCAGACCATGGCACTAAGTGCCACATCCAGCTTCTCCTTAAACACCTCTAGGGACGGTGACTCCGGCCCTTCCCTGGGCAGTGCACTCCAATGCCTGATCACCCTCTCCCTGAGGAAGTGCTTCCTGATATCCTTATTCTACTCATCCCTTCTCTGTCCTCAAATTGCCTAAAACTCAGCTCTGGTTATTTCCTCCTTTTCCTGTGGGCACAGGCTTGGCTCTGGCTCTTCTTTACTTTCCAGGTGCTATTGAAGTCACAAATCTGTCAGATCCTGAGGTAATGGGAAGCGATTCCACCTTTCTGCGACCATGGGAGATAGCCAGGTTAGACTTGCAGATTTGCCTCTGCTCAGAGTCATCTTTCAGGCTTTCCATAACAGGGTCTTTAACGCTGTGTCTGAAAGGTGAAGGAAAGTCAGCCCAGATCCTGAGAGAAGCCTGACACGTTTCTCTCACCAGGCCATGTGAATGTCCATGTAGCCCCTTAGCTTTTAACAGCAGAAAGCAGATCCTGAAATAGACTGGATAAACACTGCCCTATTTAAGCCACAGGACTCCTTGCACAAATCCTTGCGGTGACATCAGGTTGCCTACAGAATGAAAAACTATCTTGCAAAAGGCAAAGATAGGGTCCAGCTCAAGGACTGAAAAATGAGCTGGGAAGGCTGCAGTGGCACACCTGCAGCAACTGGCACTTTTGGAAGAAGCGCAAGAGCACAAAGGTCACTTTGTCTGGGAACAACCATGTCCTGGGCTCTGCTTTTTGTAATCATCTCCTGCTTCTAAACACAGACCTGAAACATGCCCTCACTTCATTATTGCCAATGTGGAGGACCTGCTAGCCAGCACGACCCCTTGGGTAGCTTCAGGGCAGCCAAGTGGCAAGGAGGTGGCAGCAATGATGGCTGAAGGACTGGTGCCGAACCTGGATTACCCCACCTTTTCCCATTTCTTCAGCGTGCCTGACATGCAGCCAAGCAGCTGAAATGAGAGGAGACAGCTCTGATCTGACCTGGAGCAGCCGAGGAGCATGTGCCTGCGTGGGAGGCTGCCAGGTCGCAGCTGCCTGCATCGCGGGCAGGGACCACGGGCTGTGTGGAGCTGGCAGTGAGAGGCTGCCTGATGCCAGGCGAGCCTGCG
>NW_009705327.1:51572-63545 GCF_000703405.1 Apaloderma vittatum
CCAGGCTGAACCCTGAAAGGACAACTGCAAAAGGGGCTTCTCCCAGTTCTGGTGTTGCCCCAACAGCTAACATTCACAGCAGGGTGGAAAGGAGACTGACGATGCTCTCTGTCCGAGCAAAGGCGCTGGGGAGATTTCCATGCTTCTTGGCCCAGGGATTATCTCCTACTTTTCTGCCCTGGGAGGGGTTGTCGTCATTACTCTGCAGTCTGATCCCCCACCAGCTCCTTCTTGCGTATTTCCCTTGGTCTTATCTCTATAATCCTCAGCTGCTGGTCTTCAACAGCTATGGTTTGAGATTGGGAATTCTGCAAGGCTCAAAATTCTTTTAACTCTTTCTTCCCAGCAGAAGGCTCATTTTCAGTTGCCTGCGTGACAGTGTTAATGGTACCCAAACTTCCCGGGACAGCACACACCCTCTCCTGTCCTCTGTTAGCTTGGCTCTCACAGTACCTCAGGATGGGTATGTGGCAGCACCTTTTCCACTCTCCTCTGTCCTTTGCATTTAGTTTCATCTTCAGACCTACCGTCCTCCTTTCCCTCACCTTCCCTGTTCTCCTACCCTGCCTACCCCCTAGCCCCCTCCCAGTAGCCATTCCTCCCATGAGGAGCAGGGCCAACCCTGGAGCAGGTCCAGAGCACCAGATGTGTCCCACTAGCCCCGTGGGGATGACAGCTAGTAGACTCACCGTCCCCAAAGAGAAAGGCTGCCGTGTTTTCTCCTGGCTTCCCACCGAGCCCTGGCATCCCTCTCCCCTCGAGCTCAGGTGCCGAGGAGGCAGAGAGCAGAAGTAGCACAGGGATCTGAGGTCTCACTCTTGATCCAATCAAATCCATGTTTTGTTTTCCGTAACATAGTACTTTCAGGAGCTCATAACCTGGCTACATTCCCTAGGCAGATAGGTTATTCTATTTCTAAGAATGGGTTAAAAAATAGAATGCCATTTTGTAGCAACTGTTCTAATTCAGCAGTTCACTGGTAAAACATTTTCAGATTTGTTTAGTTGTTTCCTAAACATCTTGAAGTGGTGGTGTTTCAAAATGAAGTTCTGTTCTGAGAGATATCCAAAGAATGCAAACAAAGTGTTATTTTAAACCTCAGATATTCAGTTTTCTTCAGTCCAAATTTTTAATTTGGTCACCAAACAGAAAAAAACCCCAAACAAAACCAGGTTTTCACACAACCCTATTCCAGGAAGGATAAGGTATTAACGGGCAAAATAATTCTGTGCAACTCACATCCTCACCTTAGTGCAATTCTTTCTAAAAGCACTCAGGACAAATTAAACATATGAACGCTCACAGCATCTCAAACTGGGAATGCGATTAGTAACTGATTTATGTCTTCTGGTAGCAAGGCAAAGATAACATAAGCAGCAAATAGAAGCAGATTCTGTTTGCTAGCTTTGTTATGTGCTCTTCTGCAAACACACAAGCAAGATTTAATAGCAGAGAATGTTAACAATTTTGTGTTCATTAAAATAATAATTTTCTTACTATTTATTACATATAATTTTACTATCCTCTTAGTCCTGTCCTGTGGAGAGAATATGCTGCTGACCCCACTGCTCCTTTTGTATTGGGGATGGCATTTTGTTTGGCTCTGTCTCCCATCCTCCTATTTTGTTTGGAGAGAGAAAAATCCTTCCATGAGGTGTGTGCCTCAGATTACTTCCATTGCCCGGGCATGGACTTCTCTGCCTACTCCTCCAAAGGTCTGGGGTAACACCTAGCCTATAGTCCCCATGAGAAGAAGAAGGTGCCATAGTGAGTACATGCTAACTTGACAACATTTTGTGCTGTTGAACATACAAAAAGGTTTTCAGCATCCTTTTAATAACCTCTTCGTTTTCTAACCTCTTTCTAAAGCACCTAGTATACTGCATAGATTTTGCTCACACAAGCGTACCCACCCGCATAAGAGAGACTTAGTTACAGCAGGACAATTACTGTGTGGATGTGATTTGAATTCTTTTGCTGCCAATCATCACAGGCAAAACAACAGGAATAGCATTTGCGTATCGACATCAGGGATTTTGCAGCATAATGCATAATTCAGTTGGTTAGGTATGCGATATTTCTCTCCTGACACTGCTAATTCTCACCAGCAAGGTTCACCCTCTCACCCTATGATTTGCTTTTAGCTGCTGCTTCCACCAGACAGTCCATGAGGATGCAAAGAACATATTAAAGAGCTGACAGTTAAATCAGATCCCACAGAAACAGGCGTGCCACGCAATTCCCTCCTGCCCCAAACATGTATTTCATAACAGGGAACAGTATTTGTTAGGATTTTTATATTTCTCTCTCCCCATTAGGTTCCTTTGAAGGTGCTCAGCTTTTTTTGGGGGGTGAGGGTGTTCAAATCCCAGCACACTGGCAGGAGTACCTGCTGGGCTAATTCAGTAGTCCCCCTTTCAAAAGCATTCAGTTGCTTAACAGAGAAGCATGTTTGTTCAGATGCCCTCGGAGCTCTTCCTGGTGTGAACTTACCTGGAAGGAGAGTTTACCTGTCTCCTCTATTGTGTTTGCCTAGCTCCAGACATAAGGTATCAAAAGCAGTTTCTTTGATGGGGAAGAAAGACAGGAGGAAAGGAGGAGGGAAACCGATACAGGTATCATTTGTCAAAAGATTAAGCCAACTGACGTCTTCCGAAGCACTTGGGAGTGCAGGTAAGCTATTGAAAGGTATAATTTTGCAGAATTTGGTGATTTCAGATTGAAAGAGACACAACTGTGAAACGTGGCAAACAAGGAACTTCCACCAAAAAAACCACCAACCAAACAACAAAACCCACCATAATCACACAAAAGAAATCCATGTGTGACTAGGCAAGCGCACTTTCCTTCCCGATTGGGTGATGTTCCTCCTCAGCAAACTCCATGATGCCCACAGCACCCAAGAAACCCAAGAGATTTTTGCCTGACAAGCCTCAGGGACTGTTCTCCACCAAAACCCACAAAACACAAAGATGATAGGTGTAGGTTACCCCCATTGCTTTTGTAATGGAGTGACACCAAGAAAATTTGCCTTCTGCTCTCCTAGGCAAGGATCAGGAGCATTAGGGTGTATTGCCCCAATGTCATAATAGCTATTTCTGCTTGTAGGTGATGTGGGGAGGGTAGGTGACATGCTCAAAAACACCTGCACTCAGGTGACCTCAGCCATTACTCAGTCCCTCAAATATCACTAGCTCCTGGGGCTTCACTTCACCCCAGGGGTCCAGGGCTGCTATAAAATGCGAGGCCAAGAGCCTGTCACCAGCTGCGCTGGATTTGTCCCCAAGCCTTGCAAAGGACAAGCTGCCCTCTCCCCCTCTACCGCAGTGTGGTGATGCCTCCAGCATCGCCAGCTTGCCCACCCCATGCAGCTTGGCTCTGCCTCCTGATTTAGGGGAGCCGTTGCGTGCTACCTTCAGTCACTGCATTGCATACTGTGGCTGACATGAGCAATAAGGGACTAGCCTGAAAGCTAGTGCATTATAAATGATTTATTGGTCTAATAAAGAGCCTCAAATTATCCACCGCCTCCTTCCTTTTCCCCTCTCACCCCAAGGACCGATACAGCTACTGTACAAACATTTTCTACCTCACATTATGTAATGTCACAGAGAAGAAAAACAAGTATACAGCCCCCTGGAGAGCCACCTGGCTGCCAGCCCCCCTGTTCCCACCAGCGGGCTGGTTGGCAGCAGCCTTCACGCCTCAGCACAGGCAACACTGCCACGCAGCTGAGGCAGAAACCGATCGCTCCACACTTGGTCATGATACCCATTTTGCTGCTCTTTCCATCCGTAGTGCCTCTTGCCTCTGGCATCCCAGAGAAAATACGAGTGACCTGCCCTCCTCCCACAGTCTTCCAGCTGCTGGCAGCCAGGGGTATCCCCTCTGCCTGGCCATGTGGCCTCAACCTCTCACCTCGGGCAGGGATGGGGCTCTCACAGCTGAGGATTTGTAGTCCCAGAGTTGACAAGAGCCAGCAGCACTGAAGGTTAGACAGGCTGGCAACTGGAAGACCTCCTTTGTTTTAGGAATGGAGGATTTTACCCCCTCAACATGGGAGCAGTGGTAGCTCATCCAGCCTCCTGCTACTCTCCATCCCCATCTCTAATCCGTATACTGCTCCACCATCATCCTTTTCACAGCAGTCGATACGAATCTTCTGTTGATAAAGTCTGGGAGCTTGTTATCTACTATTACAGATGTAGCTTTTTTGTTTAGCTCCTTGGGGACCTTCTCTGCTCTCCATTTAGCCTAACCTCCTGCGTGCTTTTGTGCTGATTACTCCAGGCAGAGCCTTTTCTTGGCTTGTACCAGCTATGTTACACGCTGAGAGAGCACAGGTTCTCTTTCCTGCCCTGTGGTTGAAGCCCACAAGTCCTGCCTCTCCTTCTAGCTCCCTTGAACAAGTCACAACTTCTTACCATACACAGAGCAGGAGTAATAAATTAACTTACTTTAGATGGCTTGCAGGCCTTAACAAGTAACCGTTGCTGAAGGGCTCGCAGAGTCTCAGAAAGTGGCACTGTAAACCAGAAGAATATTACCATCTTCCTCATCATCTGCTATTATCCTGAAGATTGTGAGGCCAGATGAGGTGAACTGAAGACAACAAAACAGTCTTAAATATTCAACATCAAATTATTTGAAGTGTGGCAAAGGAAAATAAATAAATAAATAAAATAAAGAAAAGCTACAGTTAAGTTGTCCTTCCAGGCATTTTAGCTTCAGCATGTGACAGGAATCCCATGACTGTGAGGCTGCCTGTTCCTCTCTGCATTCATCAAGGAGCACATAAGCTCTCCTGCGCAAAGTGGGCATCCCAGGGCCCCCGACAACTCCGAGAACCCTCACTAGGGCTGATGGCTTCCCAAGCACAAACCTGTACCTGAGCCCACGAGGTCTGCTCAAGTCTCACTGGACCAGTGGGACCCAAAAATTTTCACCAAAGGAAAAAAAAAGATAAAAAGGATTGAAGGGAAATGTAGAGAACTGGGAACTAAGGGGCACCTATCTGGGGCATGAATTTCTTGGCCAGGGTAAATAAGAGAACAAAAATTCTAGGAATGATATTATAAAAGGTGTATTTTGAGTACTTACATACCTTGCAAGACTGACCTATTTATAAGCAGAGGGACTTTAGTTCCTGGGGAAAATTAAATAACACTGTTAGGAAACAGGGACCGTAGGAAAAGAAGTGACCCAAGGTCTCTGCTGCACGCGGGCTGTGGGTGCCCAGGCACTCTACAGGGAACCACGCTGAGCTGTCCTGGCAGCTGATAGTGTCCTCTTACCTTTATCCTAAAGGCACACAGCTACACCTCAGCCTGTGGTAGAGCCGAGTACAGTAAGCAGGACTGCCCTTAGGGAGAAAATAGTCAAAAGAGAGACTTAAAAGCCTTCTCCCTGTTGCCTCTAATAGACTCAGCCCTCCCCACCTCGACTACCACACTTGGTGCAAGGGTGCGCAGATGTTTCCAGACGTCTTGGTAACAGCCAATCTCTATATATAGTTTGTTTATGTCTTCACGTGTTTTCTCCATTTGCATGGGAAGATGGCCGAGATAAATGTTTCCAACCATGCTACACTATGGTTTCTGATGGTATTGATGGGCAGGTCTCAGGACTTGAAATCCCCAGCCCGGGAGCCAGAAAGGGCAACAAAAGAGGTCACAGCTGAGCAGCTGGAGGTGAGTCAGAGCAGCTCCCCCCAGGCACATGCTCTTCCCACCGGTAATGGCTGTCAGCTGAGTCTCAGCAGGGGCATCCCAGCCTCAACCTGCTGCCATCCCACCACAGCACCTTGTCCCTGTCACGTGGTTGCTCAAAGCCCACATACATGATCTCTTTTGCCAGTTATTTAAATAAATTTCACACCTCATCTTGGTTTCAGACTTAAAGGGTCCTGTTTAGTTGTGCACAATGAAGTACAGCAGAAGTGTGTTTCCCCGTGCTGGAAGGACTCCATATGATGATTTTGGGTGGCAGTGGAAGGAGATGCAATTTGATTTTTCTAGTTCTCTCCTAACCACTCCCCAAAACACTTTATTCTTTTCCAGAATGGAAGGATACTTACATCCATGCTTACACTCCCCCGGGTATCTGAGATACGAGCGAATCTACACCTCCTCTGCTCCCACGTCTCATCTCTTTCAGCAGAGAGATGCCAACTCCTACCTCCATCACCTCATGTGTCATATTTTCAGACGCGCTCACTGGTGCTTTCTGCCTTGTTGTCCCTTGCACCAGAGATTTTCCATAAACATCTGAAAAACTGCCTCCTCCTTCTCCTCTAAATCCCTACTATAGCACATCTGAGAACTGCAAAATACTTCACAAGACCCAGGCTGCTGCTGTGACAAGGCCACCGCACATCACACTGACCAGCACAGTCCCTTTGCCTTCCTGTGTTTCTTCCCCCTACCCGGAGTTCTCTCTTACCTCTCCCATACACTGTATAGGCACTCTGTGGCCGGAAACATCTTTTCAGGTTTTGATTTTATAGTACCTTGCAGAAAGAATCCAGTTTCGTGCTTTGCAGTATGAAGGGGCTCTAAGGCACACATGGAGGTTAGACCTACATGTAGCTATTCCAGTAGAGGGTCTAGGCATACCCATTTGCTCAGGAAGCCTTTGGACTGGTTATCACCCAAACACAGGAAGGTTTGGCTGTTGACAGTCTGGTTTTGCCCTCTCCATGTGCTCTTACCCTAAGCATTTCGTATTAGTCCCTGACAATATACCACTGCTAGTGAGGGATGCTGGTTTAGTGGGTCCCAGTATACCCATTTGCATGTTCTTTTAAGTAGGGCTGTAACAAACTGCAAACAAGGAGAAGCCTGATTATTAATAATTGCTTACACCTGTCTGTTGCCTTCTGTGGTTTTCTGCTACTCTATACTGAGTAAATGGAAGATGGCTGAACATGCCTAAAGCTGTAACAGTAGATTCAGTAGCCAAAGGGCAAAATTTTAGGATGCTAATTTCCCTTAATCTAGTCCTTTCTCTCAAGGACAGAGACTCCTATGGGAAGCACTCAGACTCTAGAGCATCATTTCTTGTTGCTTTACACTTGACAGCCAAGCCAGAGCAGCTGCTAAAAGCAACAGAGATAAATAGAATATAAAAATGCTACCAAATAAAAACACTTACCTCCATATACTCATCAGCTCAATATAAAGGACTGGGTCTGAAGAACACAAGATCGGGATCTGGGAATCCAGAGAAGCAAAGGCAGCATGGCAGGATGTTTCCACCGACAGTCATAAACTCCGGGAAGACACCTGGGAGGCATCTCTCCACATGTGATGCTAGGATCACCTCCAGCCTCAACCAGATGATGCACTAAGCTTTCTTCTGATGATGCAACCAGCCCAGCGAGAAAGCTCACGGTGTGGTAGGAGTGCTTCGCCAAAGCCCAAGGAGGGCCCGGGTGGGCAGCATGGGTCACAGCACCTGCAGCTCCTGTGTCAGGCTGCCTGCTGACTCCAGCCTTCACACTAGCACCAGGGAGGCCCCCTCTGCTCTCCCACACCTCTTCTTCCCCCAGGCACCACTGCTGTATCAGCAGCCCCCTTCACATCCCTTGCCAAGAGCCGCCTGTCAAAAGAATGGGAATAGAAGATTCTCATCCGAACTAATTGAAAATGACACCAGCGTGCACTGCCGCTCTTTGAACAGGCGTTTCATCACAGGCGCCTTTAATTGCACCACGTGCCGCTGCCCATGTGCAGGCACCGGGAGGCACGTCATTCTCCTCCATGCTCTTCCAGACCCCTCTCCCCCATCAGGGCCGAGGAGCATCTATCTGAGCAGGGTCTCTGGTGCTGGGCCGAGTCAAGACACACACACACACACACACAGAGGGAGCAGCCCTTGGAGCCATCGCAGTGCGCCCCGCACCCAAAGGCATGCCGGCCCCGACAGCAACTCTGCAGCCCAGCAGATTTACTGCCCGCAGGAGGCAACTACACCCACTAAATTGGTCACCTCCCTGACAGCTCCCGTCATAATGCTCACACTCTTTACATAACCTGGGTGATATGAAACTCACTATGGCTGGTTTGGGATTGCTAGGGAGCCGGCACATCTGCTGGTGGTGTTTTATTATTACTGTTATTTATCATTATTTGCATTACAATAGAGCCCCTGGGCCTCTGTTAGGTTTAAGATGCAGTTGTCCTGGGTGCGGGGAATATTTTAGCCGGGAGATTCGCAGCTGGGAACAAGGTGTGTGCTTAAACTCACATGCGAAAGTGCTGCTGTGAATACAAAAGAGTCTCTAGCCCAGTGGGTTTTCATTTTTCCTGTGGCCTTAACGTTTCCAGGTCTGAACGTGGCACCTCCCGAGATCCAGCATCCTGAGGAAGGGCTTAGATGCCAAGCAGGAGTGCTTTTAGTTCTGATTAATGGAGGATCCTGGCCATTCCTTCACCACGCCCAGGATTAAAAGGCAGTCCAGAAACCAAGGAGACACATCATAAAGTCTGCCAAGAACCCCCAAACCTAATGTTTGGGTTGGCAGCACCACTTTGCCCTGACACCACAGAAGGAAGCTGATGGGCACAGCTGGTGGGGAATAGCTCTTCTCTTGCAAGTCATTCCATGGGCTCCCGGTCAAACTGCTCTGCTCTCACCATGGATGCAGGGAAGGAAGACAGCGTGGAGAGAGCGTGATCTGCCTTGGCTGCTGCCCGTCCCTTGAGCATCCATGTGGGTTGTACAGAAAAAATCTGAAGCCAAAGGAAATCGGCAGTTGTTCTCATTTCCACAAACCAAACACTCTAAAGACCCAGGAGCTCCTAAGGCATAATATGGCAGATCCTAAATGGCACACAACAGTGCCAAGCAACAGCTTAAGAAATGCAGTAATGATGGCCCTGTTACATTATGGCCACTTTTTGCTATTTATTCAGCCCCGTTAGCATTTGTCAGAGCAAACGGAAACCGGTCACTGTCCCAAGGAATTCAGTCTCTTTCAATTGTCAGGCCATAAAAATTCAAGGTGTGGGATGTAGGAATAAGAGCTGAAATTGCAGTTGAGGGAGTGAGGAGATCTGATGTAACATGAATGTCATTACACACATTAAATCTGACTAGGACATTAGGTTGAACACCACTGTGCTTCAGACATTGACAAGAGCGTGTCTGATGACCAGGCTTCATTTGGGTCATCATTTCTCCAGCTGTACACCACTACAGCCTTCGTTTAGTCAGCAGCACCACCACTCCTCACAGTGGACAGGACCTCAGCTGGGTACAGAGGGGAAGAAAGAATCCTGTAACCGCTGCAGGAAAACTGCAGCAAGGAGCAATTCAGCATCTCCCTCCCACCCAAATGCTGAGCCCGGCCAACCCTTGTGAGCCACTGAAAATCTGCTCAGGTTATATCTATGGGAGTTAAGGGGCTGAACTTGGCAAAGACCTGCAAGACTGGTTCCAGCTTGCAGCCAGAGCAGCACTCGCAATGTGAATGTCCTGCAGCTGCCTCCGAGCAGACTGAAGTGGTCAGGGTCTAGCCAGCTTGCTTCCCTCTGCACCAGAGCTGTCCCATGCGCTCTGTCCCCCGCCTCCGAGAGCAGGTAAATTCTTTCATGGTCAGCCACCATGGGCAGTGCTCCCTGACTCTTTGTTTTTACCTCTTCCACCTGTAGGTCTCCTCCTTACCTTTAGGACCAGCAAGTGAAGACAGCCCTCCCCGCACAAGAGGAGCTCCACCCAGATAGCCCATGCTGCACTCCCACGCAAGCCTGATGTGACTGTATGTCCCCAGATAAAAAATAATTTTAAATGCTCAGTACTGAAGGGTAGTCAAGTAAAAAGCTTCCCAACTAGTCTCACTCTGCAGTAAATTTATTAGAAATGGGACTTCCTAGATAACATAGGCGGAAGAGGGCAACTTACTGGTATGTGGGGAGAAAAAGGTTTCCAGTGTTCGATCAGCTGGCAAACCTCAACGGGATCTGTGCCTCCAGCATTCAACAAGCCTTGCTCAGCATGGAGTAAGTGAATCTTGCTGTATTTAAAGAGATGGTCTCAAGGGTTCCCTTTTAATCTCATCTCTGTTTGCAATTCCCCCTTCTGAGCACACAAGCAACATTTCTCTCCCCTTCAAGTGATACTTGCTCTGTTCAATTTTCTCTTCATCCCTCCCTGCCCTCTCCTTTCCTCCGCTATCTCTATCCCCATATTTCTTTAATGGAGCTTGAAAATATAATATGGTGATTCAGCTCCCTTTCGTATCTGCCTTTCGTGTCAGTGGCACGAGTTTGGAAACAGGGTTTGCTGATTCTCTCAGACCCATCTGCAGCAACATCTTTGCTTGCACCATGAGGCTGAGGACCTTCTTCCTACCACAGGTGACAAGGAGAGGAACTTCCCTGGGAATTGGCCATGGCTCACTGCACAGTCATGGGGACACAACGCACCAGGTCCAGAGCATGTCATTCCTTACTGAGCATACACACGTGGATTTGCCAGGGGATGTTCAGGCTAAAGGGCCTGGGAGATGTGACAGCTGGAGCCCTGGTGCTTTATCCTCTTCCCAAAGCCTCATGCACTGACTGCGTTGGGGCTGAGGCTCACCCAAAGCTGATGCCTAGATCTGTCTCCTGAAAAGCTCTTGGGGCCTCCTGAGGGACTGACTTGTATCTCAAAGATTTGCCTCCTAAAAATGTAGCCTTTGCAGGTTACAGCTTACATTTCATGCTTTGTAGTACGACGGCAGAGCTGCAAAGTCATAAGGAAATTTCCTTCTTGTCCCCCTGGTGCCCATAGCTGTCCTCTGACACCTCTCACACAGTGCCCTCCTCATCCTCATTCTTTTGGCTTTCACACCAAGAGATATGAAGCCCCATGTTTCCTCTTCTCACTTCTACTCCCTGCTGCATGGACCTCACAGCTTGCCTCAATCCTCGGTTAACCACTTTCCCTCTCCCACCAGCATGGCACTCTCCGTGGAAGAAACGTCTGCCAAACACCTTCTCTGCCATAAGCCCAGTCTTGCTCCATTCCTTTCTTTCCTTCCAAGTAATGGTCCTCCTCCTGAACAGATAATCTTTTGTGCCACCAACTTTTTGCTCCCTTTCATTCATCAGCCTCCATGTATTCCAGCTTTGGTGTCACAGTGTTAACACTCCTAGAAGAAAGAGCGTGCAGTCCAGCTCCTACCAGTAGCTCCTGCTTGTCTTCATCCTTTCTAGATGACCATGTTGTCTTGGCTTCATTTTGTCACCTTCTTTCCCACCTGCTTCTCTGCTCAGACCCTTCTCTGGCCTTTCCTCTCGGTGCCTGTACTTTCTTACTGCACATTAGCTCATAACTTATGCTCTCAAAACCCACACCTCCTTCTTTAATACTTCACCCCACTTACCAGACCATTTTCTCTCTTCATCCACAGTCTATTTCCTTTTGTCAACCCCTTCCACCACAGTATCTGTGCTCTCTGCCCCCCTCCCACAGGATGTAGAGGGACCGCAGGGGGCAAACGCGCTGCATCCTGCCCCATTTCTTCCCGAAGTGTGGAGATGGCCTCTGCCTGTGCCCAGTACTGGATGCTCTCGTGGCTTGCTGACGTTCAGGCATGTTCCCCTGCAGCCCAACACCCCCGTGTCATCCCTGGATGAATGTCAATGATTAGCAGTAATGACTTCTGCCAAATTCCCCTTTACTTTCAATGACACTGATGTCTGTCAGCAGGCACTTAGCCTTTTCCTCCGTGCATTGAGCAGGAACAAAGAGGCATTATATGGATACGTGCACACATGAGGCGACCATTACCTTGAGGACTTCTGGAGTCAAACAGCATGAATTTTTATGGCTCAAGCCTGAGAGCTGGGCTGCCTGCTAGAGAACAGGCACACTTCCCCTGTGGGTTGGCTGCAGGGGGGGGAAACGGCAGCTGCTGAGCTGTGAGTTACAAGTGCACGTGCAGCAGAAGGGATGTATGGAGTGAATGTATACGTGCTGAGTAGG